>NC_080728.1:8937500-9227500 GCF_019097595.1 Hemibagrus wyckioides
GTTGTTGAATTTATCTTCAGTAAAAGCTTTGGCCTTGTGAGGGTAACTGTGGATCCCAGGAATACTAACTGCTTTGTAAATGTGATATTTCTGTCTTTCATTTTCTTTGGTCATTATGGAGTATTGCTTGTTGGTTAGACTGAATCAATAAGCTGAATCTATTTTGGGATAAAACTGTAACAACAAAAATGGTCGAAAAAAATAAAACTGTACTTATACACTCCAGAAGATGGAGAACACTAACCCAGAGGCAATGTGTGTATGGTTTAGTCCGTTCTTTTGCAGCAAGTCTGGATTAGCCGACATGTGCCGTCTTTGAATGTGAACTTTGATGTTTTTCTTATTCAGAATTAAATTGCAGAAGCAGCATGTGATTCGTTTGGGCCTTGATGTCAGTACTTTGAGACTTCCAGCACAGATATTGTGCATTGGGTTCACAGACATAAGAATATCCTGGCTGTTAGAGGGTGTAACTGGGGCAGGCAAAGAAGTAGGTGAAGATGGAGGACTGGGAGACTTGACTTTAATATCAAGGACGTTCAGGCTCCCTGTGGCACTGTCTTCACTGCACTGAGGGTCCGAGAGATTATTGTCACTGCATATAGGGACTGAGGTGTTGACTGGTGGGGTCAAGTGACTAGAAGATGCATTTGAAGTACTGGGGACGAGTGAAGAGCTACATGATGTGTGCAGCTGCATGTTTATGGATATCCTGCATTTGTGTATATGTTCTGTGAAGTAATTTCGTGAGATTATAGTCCTCTTGCAGCAGCAACAATGGTAGTGACTGCTTTTACTGCATCCTAGGTTGCATTTGTAGATTTTTTTCTCTGTAAGAGAGAGACATGGTATGGTTATATGAGAGTAGAAAATGACATGGCCTAAAAAAAGAGGGCAAACCTGAAACCCCAGATAAAATATGTCATAGCTCATTAATCACTTTACCTTGAAATTCAATCGCTGTTTTCTCATGAGTTTGTATGTGAGCGACAAGCGCAGCATACTCCCCCATCCTGTTGCAGAACCTGCATTTATACTTGTCTGGGCCAATACAAATAGGTTTAGGTCGTTTCCCTTTTGGGCAAATAGTGACGTGAAGCTGCAATAAAAAGGCAAAATGTTATGATATCGGACACCTTTCAGTTAAGGTTGAATGAAAAATGACTTTAATAAGTATCAAAACACTCGACATGCATTAGCATGATTAGACAGATTAGGCAATATAGACATGATACGCAAACAAATGTTTTACCTCATTGGATGGTGGCATTAGAGATGCAGATTATGGTCCTGATATTAAATTTAAATGGAGTCAGATGCTGGAGAGTTAAAAAAAAAAACAACAAAACAAAAATAAATAAATAAATAATTAAATAAACAAACTCAGCAGATTTTTTACATGCATGCAAAATACAGTGCAGTTTATTCATTTTAGCCCTAACTGACAAAAATATTGCACTGCGATAAAGATTAGCTCCTTTAAGCTTCACACACACTAAGTGACTAATCACTCATCACCTGTCATGCATGCTAAACACTGGGGGTGTGTATAGGCTTAAATACATTTAACCTGCCTTTTCCCGTGGTTCTTTATGTAATCAGGTGATCTGATCTTTGATTTCTTCTAATGTTTGTACTGGAAATACTAAATTCTGTATTCTCATCCATATCAAGGTATCGTGTTAACCTGCAAATCCTGCTTTCTGTAATGAACCCTTGCATTACTATCTGCATACTGATATTCAATCGACCATGTTCAAAAAATGCACGAAAAGAATTTGGAAAGGAGCCTACACCTGAAATAAAAGTGAGTGAAGCTCAAAGTGAAACCTGATCAAACTTACAAACAAGCCAGAAAGCAGGTAACTGGAATTACTTCCCAAAATACACTCAGTTAAGTGACTAAAGTTAAAGAGTGTAAAGCTACAAGTTATCGAGTTAGCCAGTCAGCTTACCTCAGCTTAACTTCTCCCCTTCTCTTTCTCTTGAGGCTGAAAGAGGAAGAAAGCATCTCTGGAATCCGTGTTGTGTGAAAGATGGAACTGCAAAATCTTTTGTTCAATGTTCCCAAATCTATTCCATATCTATCTATCTATCTATCTATCTATCTATCTATCTATCTATCTATCTATCTATCTATCTATCTATCTATCTATCTATCTATCTATCATTGGGTAAGTCCCACTTTGTGCCACCTAGCTCTGAGCCATTAAGGTATGGACTCCACAAAACCTCTGAAGCTCTGCTGTGGTATTTGCTTTAACAGCAGATCATTTAAGTTGTGAAGCTGTGAGGTGGGGCCTTCATGGGTCTTGTTTGTCCAGCACATCCCACAGATACTCAATCAGATTGGAATCTGGACAATTTGGAGTCCACCTTGATCAACACCTTGATAAAATTATTCCTGAACAGTTTTTGCAGCTTGGCCGGCAGCATTATCTTGCTGAAAGAGGACACTGCTATTTGGCAATAACTTTGCCATGAAGGGGTGTACTTAATCTGCAACAATGTTTAGGCAGGAGGTACGTGTCATCCACATGAATGCAAGAAACCAAAGTTTCCATTAAGCCTTGGGTGCCCATGACCCTGTTGTTGGTTTACTAGTTGTCCTTACTTGGGGCACTTTTGGTAGGTACTAACCAATGCATAGTGGGACATGCTCTGACCCAGTCGTTTAGCCATCACAATTTGTCAAAATAGCTATGGTCCATACACTTGCCCATGTGGAGGAAATCTGATATTCCAAATGACATTCTTCTAAATTAGATTTAGGAGTGTGGAAGTGGGGAATTATCAATTCAACCTATCCACAAAAGTATTACTGTTCAACATGTGTGTGTGTGTGTGTGTGTGTGTGTGTGTGTGCATGCAAACTTTGTATCTTTGTTGATGTATCATTGTAAATCATCCATCATGCATCCAGTTTAGATGTAAATGTTAACTAATTAAAGTAACTAACATATTCCTTTTAATTTCAACCCCAATATACTGTGGTAGACAGTTACAATAACTTCAACATAGATGATGTCTAAATTACATTTAATCTTTTTATTACATTATTATTATTGTTGTTATTGAACAACATGTTTATGCCACAGATATGCAAAAGGTATTCTACTGACCCAAAAGACAGAGGCTTGCAAATTTACAGGTCATGTTTGTGCAAATGAAAAGTAACCACAAATGCACCTTTCATAGCAAGGCTGGATAGTGTGGTTCACTATAGCTCAGGAGAAACAGTGATGCATTTTGTAAATAACACACAGTCTGTAAACCTCTTGGTCAAAAAAAAAAAACTCAACAGGGTGCGAAGTAGTTTCAGAGGCTAAAACATAAGTGCATAAACACAATGCATGCCAATGACATGATATCACATCTACATCACGTTCTGTTACACTGGGAAGCTTGGCCAATTAGGAAACTTTTTAGTTAATGTGTTAACAGTTTAGTTGAACTGTGTGCTTAGCGTTTTTGTTTTTGCTTAACTAATAGACTAACAGCAGCATGTGCAGAATGTGCAGATGAGGCTGCGTTGAGGTCACGTGCACACTAATAAACATGATTACATATAATGATGATGCGTGCTTATAATAATCTTTTAAGTGTACCATTGCATGTTTAACCTCATGGCATGATCGAAATAAGAGACACGAAGACCGTTCCTGTGTGTTCTGCTTTGAGCATTGAGATTAATTCTCGCTCGTTCCTGCAATCATAATATTTTTACTGTGCATTATTTATCGGATTATTGAATGATTCTTTCTTTCCACTCTGCTTGAGTAGCTTAAGCCCATCTTAAAACCAGATGCAATGCAATGCAAGGAACAATCTGGATCTGAAAAATTGTTCAATAAGACTTTAATTATAAGAATAAGACTGTCCATAAGACTTTCCGGCGCGCGAGACTAAAAAGTTACCAGCCTGCTGTGCAAGATCAGAGTTAGGTCCATTAATATATAAGTTTATCTGTTTATAAACGCAACAGAAAACCACATTTTAACTGTCATCTATAGCTTATAAAAATGGCTTGTGTACAAAAACACGCATTATTGCCCAAACATGTTCTGTAGTATACTCTACTCACCTTTGCTATAGACTGCTGGTGAAAAGCGCACATGCGCTGCAGATCTTCTTCCCCGTTTGTAGTTAAAAGTGGGCGTTCCGTGTAGAAAACACCTTCCCAGAAACCTAGTGACATTTACAGTATTAATTACACAATATTGTTGTTTTAAAACCCACTACCTTATCTAAATATGTTTACATATAGTTTACTTTAAAAGCTTGTTTATATTAGCTAGCTATTTGACAAGAAACTGCCCAGTCAGGTCCGAAAGAACAATATTGCTTACTGGTTGTAAAGGTTTTAAATTTACTCCTACGAGTAAGACGTTACTGTTGTCTATGGCGATTGTTATAGACTTTGTTAATATATTTATAGTACTTTGTAATGCACTAAATAGTGTATCAATATACTATAAACAACAAACAAGTTCAGTTTCCTATCGGACAATGTTTTGTGTAGGACCACAAATATGGCGGCGCACTGTACGCGAACATGACACCTTCAATACATCTTGTATTCTGCCGAAATACAACGAATAATCTGGTATTGGGGTAAAAGTCATGGGTGTAGTGAGACATGTCGTGTGTGCCATGTCTGGTGGGGTGGACAGCTCTGTCGCTGCTCTTTTACTCAAGCGAAGAGGTGAGAAATTCGTCCATTCTTATCAGTAGGATCTGATGCTTAGACACAGGTTCCCAACACTGGACCTGCAGATTTAGTGTATTTCCTGCTCTAACACACTCACTTCAACTCAGGAAGGGGTGTTAAATAGCTGGTTAGTTGAATTCGGTGTGTTAGGAGTTGAGAAACTATTACAATTTTGTGGACAGGGGCTTCTACATTACCAGGGTTGGGAACCTGTGGCTTTGACTGTTACTTATTTTTGTTGCATTTATATGCTGATGTCTAGTGATATATGGTGATAAAAAAATCATAGTTAATTTTAACAAAATTTTGACACTATCCAACAATGTTAATTCATATATTCTATATAATAGTGCTGTACTAAATGATTAGGAGTAATATGGTATAGACATTGTTTTGTCTTTATAGCAAAAAAATATTTGTAAACAGATGTCCAAGAAACAAGCTCTGTAAGAAATGTTTCAATATCTGTTAGATGCATCCTGACCCATCTTTGGGTTTATTTTTGATAAATTAATGCATTATTAATTTCCCACTAACCTGAAAGTAAGTGTTCATGTAGCTTAATAAATGTTCAAATGGTTTTTTAATATATTGTATGGAAAATCTCAAATACTATAAGTAGCTGTATATTGACAATATGGCATTATTTTAAATCTCACTCTTCTAGAGGCATTTGAGAAATATCCATAAAAGTATATGCTGTTTTAAGTGTTCACAGTGCCACCATGTGTATCAGTCATACAGCGGTGCTGATTTGCTAACTTTGTTTATTTTAGGTTACCAGGTTACAGGAGTTTTCATGAAGAACTGGGATTCTCTGGATGAGAGCGGAGTGTGCACCTCAGAGAGAGACTGTGAAGATGCCTATAAAGTGTGCCGGATGCTGGATATGCCTTTCCATCAGGTCTCCTATGTCAAAGAGTACTGGCATGAAGTGTTTAGGTATGGCACTTCATTATGTTTATTTATTTATTAATGTATGTATGTATGACAACTGAATTCAAGTGCAGTCCTGTATATCAGGCATCCAACATACTGTAGTTTGGTTATTTGATAACCAGGCTAAAACACATTTATTGAATATTGTATGATAGCTTTAGGACTGCAATTTGCATGGACAGTTTTGCATTCAAGTCTCCATCAGTGAACACTCTATAACTTCAAGAATAAGTTAAAACTAGAATGAATTTTGTGGTTATATAATTGCACCATATATGGCACAGTTACAGAACATAAATAATTTATACACACACTATTCGGTGTCACTCAGATTAGTATGGCTTTCCTTTTCTGGTATAGAGTTTATTCCTAATATCGCCTCGGACTTGCTCATTAGGGATCAATCATTAATAATTAATACACTGTTACAGTTAAAATTAAAAGTAAAAAAAATAGCAAAATTAAAGCAAAATTAAAATTTCTATCCTGTATTTAAATATTTTTTATAGATTTCTGTAAAACTGTAAAAAAAAACTAAAATAAAAAAATCTAAAAAAAAAAGTTTTTGTTTTTATTATTATTATTATTATTATTATTATTATTATTATTATTATTATTTAACCTATATTTTTATTTCTTTACAGTAAAATAAAATGATCATAGTCTGATCATTCAACATATCTTTTCTTTAACAAGCTGTCTGTCTTCTTTGTTTTTTTTTTCCTTGTAGTAATCTTCTTGGGGAGTACCAGAAAGGCAGGACACCAAATCCAGACATATTGTGCAACAAACATATCAAATTCAAGCACTTCTATCAGTATGCAGTCAATATATTAGGTGAGGCTGCATGCTCGAAAACTTTCATTATGTCCTGTGGTGATGTTGATGTTTAGCACTGAAAACGTATCCTGTTTGTTATGCAGGTGCTGATGCCATGGCAACCGGTCACTATGCAAGAACATCTCAGGAAGATGAGGAGGTTTTCCAGCAAACTCATAAACCAACTCCAGAGTTTCTCTTCCACGATCGGTTTGAGATCAGAAATAGTGAGTCTCATAGTAATGTCACTATACCATCACTTTAGAAACAGCATGGGTGGAGTGCAATCCTGTGAGAATATAAAGATCTCCTGTTTTTTTTTTTTTTTTTAGCTGTGAGGCTGTACCAAGGTGCTGATCGTCTTAAAGACCAGACCTTCTTCCTCAGCCAAATCTCACAGGAAGCCCTCCGGCGGACAATCTTCCCTCTGGCTGGACTCACGAAAGAATTTGTAAAGAAAATGGCAGCCGAGGCACGGTTCCATCATGTACTGAAGAAGAAGGAGGTAATACAGCATGCTTACTCTATAGAGAGAGAGCATGCATGCACAGTTTACAGTGTGACCTGAATCACCAAACAGAACTTGTTCACTGTCTGTAGAGCATGGGAATCTGCTTCATTGGTGAGCGACATTTTGAGGACTTTATCCTCCAGGTATGTGCTTTTTATACACCATAGTGGAATTCAGTACTACCTAAAGTCATGAGACCTGAAGCTCACCGATTTCCTGTGACAGTATTTAGAGCCTAAACCTGGACATTTTGTCTCCATTGAAGATGGGAAGATGATGGGAGAGCATAAAGGTATTATTTTTTAATCTTGCTTGACTAAATATCTAAAGAGAGATACTTTTGGATTGTTAAATTATCCTCCATTCTTTCTGCTCATTTTCTTTGTGGCTAAATAGTGAATATAGCACACTAGGTAGGTTATGTTATATGTTATACTCGAAACAGAGCACAAGAAGATATTTAAAATGAAAACATATTAGTCAATATAATGTAATAAGCACCCACAGGATGTTGGTATGCACCATAAATGCTTTATTATTATTATTATTATTATTTACACTCACTGCCACTTTAATAGGAACACCTGAACACCTCATTTATGCAGTTATCTAATCAGTTAATCACATGGCAGCAGCACAGTGTCTAAAATCAGGTCAAGAGCTTCTGTTAATGTTCACATCAACCATCAGTATGAGGATATAGTGTGATCTCTGTGACTGTGTCATAGTTGTTGGTGCCAGATTTTTCAGTAAAAAAAAAAATCTCTTGAGAGTTTCATACACAGAACAGTTTCTAGAGTTTTGACAGAATGATGTGAACAGAGGCTCTGCAGGCTGAAACACTTTCCTGATGAGAGTTCAGAGGAGAATTATCAGACTAGTCTGAACTGACAGGAAGTCAGTGGTAGCTCAAATAATCTTTACGACCGTGATGAGCAGAAAAGCAGAACTATTTATCGGAACTCACAATATATTAAAACCTGCTGTGGATTAGCTACAACAGCACTGTAAAGGTGTTATTGGTGTAAGTTTGTGGAGCTGTAATATCAGCTAGACTAATTGCAGATGCTGTTTGTCCAGTATGTAATAGTATTCTATGTTTTTCCCCCACAGGTTGGTTCACGTTTACTTTAGGACAAAGAGCACGGATAGGAGGCCAAAAAGATCCCTGGTTTGTTGTGGATAAAGACATCACGACTGGTGAAATATTTATTGTGAGTTATACGTTGTTTAATCATAGCTCATGGGTCCTTTTTCATTATCAAAAGCTAATAATCGTATTACATGTGATTGAGATGAAGCTCGTTCCACGTTCTCAGGGTCCTACAACCAACCACCCTGCACTGTTACGAGACACACTACAGACTAATCGCTTCCACTGGATAATTGGAGAGCCTCCTGCTGAATTGGTGCACACACAGATGATGGAGTGTCACTTCAGGTTCATTCACCAGATGCCTTTAAGTAAGTCATAATATGTCAGGAATAAAACACGTTGGGGCTTGCTTTTAAATAAAGAGAAATTCATCAAAGACATGGCTGATGTGAAGAGAAATTGTGATTACTTGAGATTGCTTCAAAATTTGAGATGCTGTTACTGCTAAGAAGTTGATTATTTTTTCAATAACCACATATCCAAATGGGTTTCATTCCTCATATACCACAGCAACCAATTTTCAAACGTTAATTATTGAACATCATAAATTGTATTCATTTAATGCCTGTCAGTGGACCAGCGGCAGGAAACCCTGCTCTCATTGCCATGGCCCGGTTTCAATTCCCAGGCAGTGAGCTAACCCAGCCACTGAAGAGTTAACTCTCAGTGCCAGTCCCAAGCCTGGGTAAAATGGGAGGGTTGCGTAAGGAATGGCATCTGGCGTAACACCTGTGCCAAATCGAAACATGCAGAGCAAATGATCCACTGTGGCGACCAAAAAAGGAGCAGTCAAAAGAACAACTACAACATAATCATATTTAGCACTATGGAATATCCCCAAACTAGTTTCAGTCATCACTTACTCTATAACAGCTATTAACATTTGTTTCCTTACAACCATCTCTTTCTGTCTCTCTTTAATTCAATAAATCAAAGAAATAGTACCATGTCATGTTACAGAGAACTCTCTGTTCTATGCCAAACTTAATGTTACAGCTTTAACTGTTAATTGCCTGTTAGAAACTGACATTGACACTGTAGACTCCTTCCAGCTATGCCAAATAAACATCTACTCACAAGAAAACGTAACCAAATCAATGATTATACATTTTTTTGATAGAACTTCTGCATTACAAGTCTACAACTATAATATAAACTGTGATTTGACTCGTTAGAACTACCGGAAGAGCTGCTGTTAATGAAAATGTAAAAACATCAACATCTAACTAATCAGATCCCTGAATTCAGCCATGCTGTGATCCAGCAGTAATAACTTAGTAATATATGTTATACATTTACATTTATGCATTGTACAAATCATACAGGATCCAATTCAGGACTAGAGCAAAGCAGTTAAACATAACCTCATGAAGTGGCCTAAATCCTTAGCACAGTAGTGAGAGGTGTGTTTTACAGAGTGATTGCAAATGAGCACATTTTGTCATTTTAAATATAAAACCATATCATGATTCATTGTTGATCCTGCTGTGATGCTGTGTTTGTCAGCTCCCTGCAGCGTGACTCTGAATGTGGATGGATCAGTCTGGATAATGACAAAGCAGCCCTTGAGAGCAATGACCCCTGGACAGGTAAATTAAATGACTGATATGTACTGGATGTGTTTTATATAATATTTTATATAATATTTATTGAAATAGAGATCGGGTTCGTGTGCTGCTTAGAATTTGACCATATTCGCTACTGATGTGTATAAAAACCTGATTTTATTTTTTATCTAGTGTTGAAACCTGACCGGACAAAAATGTTTGCTTCTGAATGTTATTGTGGTTATTCAATTATTACATTATTACAATTCCTTTATTTATTATTTAATCAATCAGTCTGATTTTTCAATACAAATAAACATTTGCATTTTTTGACTTAGATATATTTAGACTCTTTTCCAAACCTTTTTTGTCCCCAAAGATAATAGAGGAGTGGTATTTTTTTTAATTATTAATTTTTAGTCTACCTAATAATGATCTAAACCTTCACTACTCTGTAATTTTCACTCAGTGATCAATACATATTTGTCTCTTGCAGTTTGCTGTGCTGTATAAGGGTGATGAGTGTCTAGGCAGTGGGAAGATTATTCGACTGGGCCCCAGTGAGCACACACTCCAGAGAGGCCGCAATCGGCAACCACCAGGGGCAGCTGTCTGAAATGAGTCACGCCAAATCAGCACATGAACTTATGTACACTCACATGCTACCTCTCAGTGCATTCGCACCCATGTCTGAAGAGGAGCACAAATAAATGGACAAATTCAGTATTTTATACTTGCTGCAAAAGAATTGCAAAGACGCTTTTTGTCACGTTGAATCATTTTAATGATGGAATTTACTCAGAATGCTGTAGTATGCCGTGTGTATAAAATTAATTGTACTGCTTGTCATATATGAAACAAATCTATTTAATTTATGTTCTGGCATAAAATGGCTACTGTTCTATCTGTCGTATGTGAAAGCCTATTTGAATTGAAATTCATTAAAATGGATTTTTGTACAGGTACTGTAATACTGTAATCTTGATCTTGCATGTTTATCAAAACACAATTTTTTAGTGTCCAAATTCATGATACTTGATTTGCTGATCACGTGGTCATTATTGCCTTTTTAAATGTATTGCAGTATCAGAAACTGTTTACATTCCCCCCCTAAGCCTATGTAGACCTTTTGTAATGAAGCATGGAGTGATGGAGTTTTCTCTCTTGTACACTAGAGGGCGTGCTGAACTTAATTAGCGCCAAAAGTCAATGATGAATTAGTTTTAGTTTTAGAATTAGTTTTAAATTTTAATCGGTAAGCATTTATTATCGGTTTTCATTTTTCCTATAGTTTTCATATTATTTTCTTAGGTAATTAAACACTTGAATGACTTCCTTATTTTAGTTTAACTTAAAAATAAGTTTAATAAATTGCTCTCTGCCAAAAAAAAGTTTTATTTTATTTTATTAGAAAGTATTAAAATAAAAAATCTTGATGGTTTTGATGGGTTTGTTTAATTTTTTTTTTTTTTACTAATTGTTGATTATTTGTTTTATGTCTTTTTTTATTTCTGTTTTATTCACTTTTCTGTTTCTGTAGTTTTCAGTAGATTTTTAGTTTTCTGGAATATTGTAATTAAAGATATTTATTCCTTTTTTTAAAGTTCGGGTGCCAGTGTAGACTCCAATATATAAATCCAATATATTTTTGAAAATCGCAATCTATTTAATAAAAACTCTAAATCTAAACTCATTTGGTTCTCCTTAATAATACGGACACAATAAACAAAATACTAGTTAATAAGATTGTTTTCTAGTTTACATTTGTTCTCTATATTCACTTTTATTCGTTCCTTACTGCACAGATAGGGATTTATTTCCTAAGCCTGCCTTCTCTTATTTTATTTATTTCATTTTTCTTATTTTAGTTTTCATCTTTTACTTCTCTCGCTCTCTCTCGGACTGCTTTGAACCTGCATTATATAATAAAAAAAAATATGGCTGTACAGTAACCGCTATTTCAAGCACACACTGATCAGGCATAACATTATGAGTAGTAAGAGATGAAGTGAATAACACTGATTGTCTCCTCATCATGGCACCTGTTAGTAGGTGGGATATATTAGGCAGCAAGTGAACATTTTGTCCTCAAAGTTGATGTGTTAGAAGCAGGAAAAATGGGCAAGCATAAGGATTTGAGCGATCTGTCTCTGTATGTGTCTCTGTTTCTGTGTGTGTCCCTGTTTCTGTGTGTCCCTGTCTGTGTGTTTGTCCCTGTGTGTGTGTGTGTGTGTGACATTTAATAAGAAATTGAAAGACACCGAATAAGAAAATGAAATAATTTATTACTTAACATTTATATTATTTCAAATAACATTGAAATATTTTATTTCAATTAACAAAAATGGTTTTAAGATTTTAATGTTAGTTTCGGTTTTAGTTAAAGCTTTAATACATATATAACATATAACCTTTTGCTTTGACAGTTGTTTGTTTATTGTCAATGTGAAATGTTGCAGACTCTCGCTAACCTGTAGTCCTGTCTCTCTGAGGTCATTGTCGCTGGTACTGCCGCTGACATGAATGCTGTCCTTTCGTACTGTTCCATCTCTGCATATAGTTGTTTGTTTATTGCTAATCTGCTGTCCCCTTTCGCTGCTAGTGTCTACACTGAGGCCGTAACAATTAGCATGTTCAGTCTGTCCCTGTCTGTCACTACAATCATCTCCAATATTTTGTTTATTCTGATGTGTAAGAATCCAGTTCATAAGGGAAACGTTCATTCTTTTAACGTCTTCATCTTCATTCATTGTTTTATTTTTTGTGCGGATAACATCATGCATGCTGTATTTTGAATCGACACGAGTGCGCTCACTTTCACTTCTCACTTTCTATACTTTTAATTTTTTATTTTATTTTACTACAATATTATTAGTTAATGTTAATGAAGTTAATGAAATATTTAAAAAATATATTGACAGAAGTCTTGATTTGGGGGCCTCTAGCATCCAGGGCCCATACTCTGCATCCCCCATAACAGTGCCCGTACCCCTGACCATCACACTCATAAGGGGTTCTTTGCCAAACTGTTGACATACAATTGTATAGGATGTATGCTGTAGCATTAAGATTTTCCCTCCTTGGAATTAAAAGTCCCAAACCTGCTCCATCATTACTATGCTCCTATTCACAAAGCGATGTGCATGCAGCTTGGTGTAAAGCCCTGATGCTGACTTTGCTGACTTCACACAAGGCCTTCTTGCTACACATCATTGCCAAATGAATCTCTTGTATTAATCTTATCTTGTTTTAATTTTGTGGGTAAATATGGGTAAATAAGGAGTACATTGTTTCTTTTAAATTGGTACGTATGGGCTACATAGTTACACTATATTGCCAAAAGTTTTGGGACACCCTTCCAAATCATTAAATTCAGGTGTTGTTTTTTAGGGATTGGCCCCTTAGTTCCAGTTAAAAGAACTCTTAATGCTTCAGCATACCAAGACATTTTGGACAATTTCATGCGCCAAACTTTGTGGGAACAGTTTGAGGATTGCCCCTTCCTGTTCCAACATGACTGCACACCAGTGCACAAAGCAAGGTCCATAAAGACATGGATGAGTGAGTTTGGTGTGGAGGAACTTGACTGGCCTCCACGGACTCTTGGAGTCAACTCACTAGAACACCTTTAGAATGAATTAGAGCGGAGACTCTGCACCATTCCAAAACTGGGACGTCTGCCTTTACATGCACATGAATTAAAAATGGAGTTAAAACACCCTTTACAGCTATAACAGCATAAATGTAGAAACACTTCTAGGAAGGCTTTTTCACAAAGTTTAAGAGTGTGTTTATGGAAATTTTTGACCATTCTGCTAGAAGCACATTTCTGGGAACAGGCACTGATACTGGATGAGAAGGTCTGGCTTGCAGTCTCCACTCTAATTCATCCTAAAGATGTTCTGTTGAGGTCAGGACTCTGTGAAGTTCCTCCACACCAAATTCGCTCATCCATGTTTTTATGGACGTGCTTTGTGCACTGTGTGCAGTCATGTTGGAATAGGAAGGGGCCATCAGCAAACTGTTCCCACAAAGTTGGGAGCATAAAATGTCTTTGTATGCTGAAGCATTAAATTCCTTTCACTGTAACTAAGGGACCAAGCCCAACCACTGAAAAACAACATCTGCATTCAATGATTTGGTGGGGTGTCCCAAAACTTTTGCCAACATAGTGTATTTTTAAAAGGTTGTTGAGGAGTGAATATTTTTGGTATTTAATAGCCAAATGTGTGGTTTACATATGAGTAGTTACAGGTAAATGAGTGGTAGGTTGCTGGTGTTTGATATAGGCAGGGGTTAAAGTGACTGGGGATAACAAATTAAACATTGCAGTAGAATCAAGTTTGTGTTTGGAATTTAATTAATTTAATAAATTCCTTAACTTGCAAGGTTTTTTTTAATATCTAGCATTGAATCTGTGTTCAGGGGATCAGATTAGACTTGTTAATTGGATTAGTTAAAATATACCAAACCTGTAATCTACTTACATTTAGACTTTTAGACACCATTTTATATTTTTATATATTTGAGGTACGATTGAGGACTTCTTTAAAGATACAGTTTTTACACATAACATTACAAGATCACCAGTGCAATCACCATTACAGTCCTGAACCTGAAGTGATTTTAAGCATTGATTTACATGCAGTCTAATAATCTGTTAATAATCATAACCTGAATGTAAATGTACATAAACCTGATGTGGATCTGTGTGTGTGTGGGGGGGGGTCGCTTTGCTGTAGGGGGGTTGCGGGGGGGGGGTCGGCTTGGCTTGCTGTGGGAGGGGTTTGGAGGCTATGGAAACGGAACACCTACTATGACGTCACAGCTAGCGTTCGAGATTACGTGCACGGTTACCATGGCTTTCTGTAAACGCTAAACATTTTTTTACACCAGAAGACTGCAGATGACTTAACCCGCTACACATAGAAAGCCTTCCTTACAGGTGAGATTTTGATTTATTACTAGCTTTTTGGTATTTGTTAGGTAAAATGTTACCTACTAATACAACATATCAGACAAAATGGTATTTTTTGAATGTTTTGAATTAGTCTCGTTAACTTTTAATATGTAAGTGTTTAGCCGTTGTTAAATTAATGGGTATGTGTCACACTGTAAGTCCCCAAAAAAGTTGAATTCACTTTACAGATGTTATTACTCACTTAATATTTCAATTAAACATTTTATTTGAACTTAGTACATGAAATGGAGGTGGGAAAAATGTCGAGTAAAACTGTTTTAAACAAACACAAACCTATGGAGTGATCAGGTGGCTAAGTTAGCTTACACGTAACTAGCAGGTAAAAATGTCCATCAAACTGTTACAAATAATATTTTTCACTGCGCAAACAACCATTAGGAAATATATTAGCTTAATTACCTTAGAAGTGACATTGAAATATGATATGAAATCCGGGCTTTCGTAGCGCTGGTGTTTAATAGGTAGATATGTACAAGCAGGGGCGTCATGAACCTATTTTTTAAAGAGGGCACAGTGTGCACAAGACAGAAACATGACGTTGAGAGACAAACGGATTTTGAACCATCATCTTTGTAAACTGCACTTTACTTATGCGTGTGCAAGCTTTGTTATCTTTTCGGGTACAGAGGTTTTCGCTGACAACGCTGTAATTCTTCTGAAAAAAAAAAGTGCAGCCAGGATGCTGATTACATTTTCAGCATCTTACTGAAGTGTGTTAGGCTTACGCCTGATCAAAACGGCGGAAATCTCCGAAAAGTGACGAGGATGTAGCACAGAGCTGCTAATATTTCTAAGATAAAATCCACTTCGTTTAACTATATGAGAGTTTGGGCATGACGCCTCTGTGGAACTTAATAACAAAAAACAGAAATCTAGATCAGTGGTTTTCAGGTTAAAATGTGGTAGCTAGTAATAATAGCTATAAAGTCAGTCTTTGATGGTAAATATTGTCGAAGTAATTACTTTTTAATAGATAAATATGGAGTTAATTGTTTAATTTAAGGTGTAACTATGGGGGTAAGAAGTTATCTTTCTTGTAAATAAAAGGTTAAATATAGGGGTTAAAGTGAGCTGGAACAAGCCAGAAAACACCCCCATAATCATCCTTCTTATATGTCTCTGGTAGATTTCACAAGCGATTTGCTCAGCTGATCACACTACCCTTTACAGGTCTTTGTGGTCCAATCTCTTGGTGTTTCTGTGACATACAGTGATGATGCCTGTGAGGATGCTTTTGATACTGCTACTGTTAATGGCGGTGAGGAGACAAGAGGGCATTCTGAACTTCACCAGTCTGATGGTAAAAGCACTGCCGTTCTTCAGTCTGTGGTACAAACACCTTCTTCATCACACTCTCGGTTTATAAACCAAGGTAAGTCCTCAGCAATCAGATATATGAAATGTAGCACTCACTGCAGAGGGTTTTCTCTGATTGAGCTTGTGTGTATTAGTTGCATAACTAGTGCTTATTGAATGCATAAGTATGTGTAAATATCTGATAAATATCAGGAAAAAATTGGTCTTTGATATCTTTGTTTTTTTTGCACCAAATTAAAAATCCTAAGAGTGAAGTTCATGGAGATGATGTTTATTGCTTACGAATAGGCAAAAATCTAGGGTTTATATCTAAATTTACATATGAGAGTTTATGCAAATCAGAAGATACAGTACCAGCAAAGTACCAGGTAATGGGCAGGTTTATTATTTACATATTTTTCTGCATATACTGCAGATGTATACAGTATGTAGCTAGTGTATAATAAGCATATGTGCATAAATATCTGGTGTTTATTATCTACATGTATTTGTTTATTCTGCGCAGGTGGTAGCAAAGAAATATATTGCATGTAGCTGGAGTATAATATGCATGTCTGTAAATATCTGGTGTTTAACAATTACATGTTTTCCTATCTGTCTAAATTGCAAATAGTAGCAGAAAAGTTTATCGTAAATAGCTGGCGGTTCATGGGCAGGTATCCCTAAGTATCTGGTGATTCATATCTGCATGTATTTGTTTGTAAACCTTGTTTACATCTGTTGTTTATTCAGTAGGTGTTGGTCAGTGTTTGGTGTTTTGTGGGTGAGTTTGAGTAAATATCTCTCCTCAGGCAATAAAATATATGGTAAAATATATGATATGTATCTGATGTATAATATGCATGTCTGGCTAAATATCTGGTGTTTACTATTTGCATGTTATTTTATCTGTGTAAACTGCAGACATAGGCAGGGAAGTTTATGGTAAGTATCTGGTGTTTATTGGGCTGATGTGGTTAAATATCTGCTGGTTAATATTTGTATATGTTCGAAATGCACCTCAGATTAGTAACAAGGAGGCTTGTAGTAAGTGTCTGCTGATATTGGACATTGTCTTGTGTTTTATGGGTGAGGGTGATGAATATCTTCATTTGTTTCTTTGAAAACCAAATGTCCTTGCAGGGAAGTATGTGGTAAGTAGCTGTTGTTTATTGTTTGGGAATGGGGAAGTATCTGTTGTTTAATATCTTAATGTGCAAGTAATGGGTAAGTATGAATAAATATCTGGTGTTTATTATCTACATGTCTTTGTTTTCGACAGGTGGAATCAAAGAAATATATGCTATGTAGTTGATGTCTGAGACATGTCATAAGTATTTTGTGTTTTGTGGGTGAGTGTGAGTAACTATCTTCTCTGTCAATAGCTGACACTCAACCACACCCCCCTCTGCCACAGTACTGAAATGTGTCCCCTTTTCAGTGGGTGAGTGTGGTAAATATCTGATCTTTAATATCTTAACTTGTTTCCCTGTTAACCGAATGTCCTAGCAGGGAAGTGTGTGGTAAGTAGATGATGTTTATAGGTTGTAATTGTGGAATTATCTTAATGTGCATGTAATGGGTAAGTGTGAGTCATTTCTTGGTGTTTATTAACTACGTTTATTTGTTTATTGCTACAAAAGCCAGGAAATAAACGGTATGTTGCTGGTGTTTAATATACATGTCTGTGTAAATATCTGGTGTTTACTATTCTTACGTACTTGTGTGTACACCACAGGCGGTATCAAGGAAATATATGGTATGTAGCTGGTTAATAATATGCATGTCTTTATAAATATCTGATTTTCATTATTTACATGTTTTTCTATCTGCTTAAACTGGAGATAGTAGCAGGAAACATTATGTTAATTAGCTGGGTTTGAAGGGAAGTTGTCCACAAACCAATAAACCAACTCCGTCAAGTTCTGGGATGGAGTGAGATCAGCCCCTTTCTGTGCCAAGGTACTCTCCTTGAGATCTGTGGAGCAAGCAAATTCAGACGAAGCATGCGCAGACTCGGTTTGTCTTTTCAGGACGCTGACATGGTACAACTGTGTCTCTGCTTACTCACCTGTCTATTGCAGATGGTAGTTTATGGCTCCCACCCATCCAACTATCATGTAGGGGCTCTGCCAGCGTTTAAGGAAATTGCAGGTAGCATCAGGTAGGAGGAGGTTCAGTCAATCGCCGGGCTGAAACTGCCATGCTTGGGTTGGACGGTTGTAGATTCTCTGTTGTTCTCTTTGAGTTGCATCCATATGTTTGCAGATGATAGGATTTACTTCAGCTCGTGCATCTCCTGAACATGATGCACAACTGAGTGGTAGGGTGAGGGCTGCTCCTCCCAGGCCTCTTGAACCACGTCTAGAAGCCCCCTTGGTCGTTGTCTGAAGAGGAGTTTGAGTGGTGATTGCTTGGTGGATGCTTGGGTAGTGTTCTGGATTACGAAGAGCACGTAGGGTAAGAATAGGTCTGAGTTTCTCTCTTCCTTGTCTAACACCCACAGGAGCATCCTCTTCAGCGTTCAGTTGAACCCTTCACATCTAGAAGGCACCTTGGTAACTGTCCTAAGAGGAGATTGAGTGGCGATTGCCCAGAGGATGCTTGGTTAGTGTTCCAGATGGCGAAGAGCACATAGGGTAAGTGTAGGTCTGAGTTCCTCCCTTCCTTGTCTAACACCCACAGGAGCATCCTCTTCAGTGTTCGGTTTAACCTTTCAACAAATCCATTGATTAGAGTGTGGTTGATGTCGTCTGGTGTTTAATCTGCAACATCCGACACAGAACAACCCTGGGCTTAAATGTGAATGGTTTGCTTTGATCTGATTCATGTCATAAGTGTCCGATATATATTGGCTAGGTATTGGACAATGTCTGGTGTTTTGCAGGTGAGTGTGAGTAACTATCTTCTCTGTCCATAGCTGACACTCAAACCACACCCCCACTGCCACAGTATTGTAATGTGTCCCCTTTTCATTGGGTGAGTGTAGTAAATATCTGATCTTTAATATCTTAACTTGTTTCCCTGTTAACCTAAGGTCCTAGTGGGGAATTGTGTGGTAAGTAGCTGATGTTTATTGGTTGTAAATGCAGAATTATCTTAATGTGCATGTAATGGGTAGGTATGAGTCAGTACTTTGTGTTTATTAAGTACATTTAGTTGTTTATTGTTACAAAAGCCAGGAAATAAATGGTATGTAGCTGGTGTTTAATGTGCATGTCTGTTTAAATATGTGGTGTTCATTATTTACAGATGTGGCTTTTAAAAATGCACGTCAGAGGGACAGGAATCCTGTGACGATTCGCGGCATTGTGCGTGATTGTGAGTGACTCTCTTGCACAGGAACGACGAGACCAGTAGGTGGCAGTCGTATGTACATTGAAATTGATCAACATAACGTGGCGCTGTGGAGAGCAATTGGCGTATGATATCAAAGTACCACAAAAGCTATTTAAAAGCATACGGAGCAGTCTGTTCTTGCAGTAGGCTACTTTGATGTCATAAACCGATCGGTCTGCGAAACGCTGCCTGAAGTCAAACACATTAAATGATGTGCTTGGCCACGGAATTTCTCTCAGAAGCAGATTAAAACAAGCAGCAAAGAAAGTAAACGTGTGGAATTCATGTTTAACATTTTCAGCTGTGAGTTTTCAATGTCATAACTTCATGGTGTGAGGTTTTATTGCGTGTGATGGAAGCGGGAAGAGCGCGTTGCCCTGCAGGCAGCTGAACACAGAGTGCAAGCATCCATCAGGATACGTTTAAAAAAATCTTAAGATTCTACAAATGCGCCCTTCTTCTACTTACGCACTGGAGTGTAATGGATAAAACATATTGTGCCTAAAAGCTATTTTAAGCCATTGTTATAATATTATAGCAATATGTAAAAATTAGTTTATGGACTGGTCAAATGGCTCTAACATTTTTATGGCTCAGTTATTAATAGTTTTTACATCATATGCGTTTGATCGTTACTGTAGCACTTACATTATCTTATGTCACATTTATATATTCTCTAAAACACTTCTAAATATGAAATATATCTATCTATCTGAACATGGTCTCTGTTTAATAATCACTGCGGCATCTCACTCCCGCAGCCCGCTGCTATGTACTATAAACTCGTGCGCTCTGAAGCTCACTGGACCAAACAAGCAGATGCGCGTCTGCTGACTTTTGTTGCTTAAGGGTCGGTGCAAGTTTTTGATTTGATATCTTTTATTAGCTGATTTTTAAGAAATGCAAAACTTCTGTCAGGGAAACCTGTGTAATGTCTGTAAGCGAAGACCTATCCACACCTATTCACATTTATTTGATGAAAAACTATAAGTCCACCTAGAGTATAAATTTTCATAAAATAACATTTAGCAAAATTATTACATGGATGCTACAGTATTGGGACAATAAAAGCTTTCCCTTACCAACCCCTAACCCTACCCAGTAAATACTGTATTCTTAATAAAGACTCGATAGACTCGATAAGGATCATTTGATCCTTATCTGCAATTATCTTGTCATGTTCATATTTTTGTCTAAAACACATCTAAATATGAAATATATCTACAGTGAACATGTTGGAACATTGGAATGTAGTCTAGATCCAGATATCCTGTTTGTTTTTTTTTACAATCAGCCCGTATGTCCCACAGAGCAGAAGCCTCTGCCTAATATAATATAGTTATATTGTAATATTTGTTAATTTTTTCACCCCTTAAAACTAGGCTACAGTCTGAAGGATTGTAGTAATGTGATTTAAAGGCTAAACAGTTGCAGTTTGTATAGTGCATGTTTCAATGTGTGAAGTTGACCGCGCCCAACGCGATCTGGGGGTTTTGTATATTGAGGCATTAAGCAGATGTTTTTTTATCCAAAGTGATTTGCAAAAATTCTCTCTTTTTTGTCTTTTTTAATTTTCATATCCAAATGGGCTCAATTATACATACAGTATAACCGTTATACTGTACTGTTTATATTGTGTGATTGCTTACATTTTAGTTTAACACTACCGTGAACTCCAATTTACAGTTAATTTTCTAATTTTTGTTTTCATTTTTCGGTGTTGGAATCTTACTTCCCACATTCATCTGAGTTTATGTAGCACATTTCTTTGACATTAAATAGCATATAAAAAAGTATTACAGGAGCCTCCACCTACTATAGTAGGTTTGATATACTATCTGATTTAATATTGTTTGTTAATTGTTTCAAAGCTTAAATATACATTAATATACATAGACAGCAGGATGTTTGTTAGTGGATTAAAATAGGGGAAATTTTAGGATGTTTTTGAGGCGATCTCTTCGCCTTTCTTCCCCAAAGAGGTGCTAAATGTAATTTACATGTAAAAACCGGTTTGACCGGTGTTCAGACGATCTGAGATATCTTCCTCCACAATGCTTCCCCCACATTGACTTTTAGGGTTGGGGAGGGTTTACTGTTATGAGTTAGATTGTCAGAACATGGTGCCGAATTCAGGGATAAAACTATAATAACTCACCTTTGTATGTCACAATCTAGTCTTTAGTTAGTTTAATCGGTTTAATACTTTCTAACCAAAATGATGAGCAAGCTGAAGAGTCTGCATAATGTTTATTTTGTATTTAATGCAATCAGACCACGTTTTTATTATTTTAAGGGTTTTATTGTTATAGTGTATTGTTATATTGTTTATTGTTATTTATTATATAGTGATTACATTGGCAGAATCACAGATTTAATGGGATTTTTGTACAGCTACTACATTCCGGTATGTCCACCCTGATTTGTAACCATGACTGGAAGAACTTTAAACAGTCTATTTATGTAGTTGTTGAATGTAGTATCTTTTAGTTCTTCAAACCAGAACTTTTCTATGGCAGCAATTAAATCAGTCTTCATAGTTGGTTTTGCTGTTTTTCTAATATAGTCTTTCATAGCATGCCACACCATCTCAATGGGATTCATATCAGGGGATTCAGCTGGAGTCTTGACCCAGTTAATGCCCTCTGCGGCAATGACTTTTCTTGCAGCAATGTGCTTCGGGTCATTGTCCTGGAAAAACCAGTGGTGGACTCCGAAGTTTTCCCTGATGTATGGGGCGGCGGTTTCTTTTATGATAGCTCGAAGAAAGACCGGTCCATTATCCCTTCAAATATTGCAATCGGTCCTGGTCCAAGTCTGGATATTGCCCCCCAAACATGAACTTTCAAAGGATGCTTTGGTTTTGGTTTGAACACATGTCTTCCTCTTTTACAAAACGACATAGTGGCAAAGCTATCCAAAGCCACCGTTGTTTCATCAGTGAAAATTATGTCGTCAAACAGCTCCTTCTCCTCGATCCATTTTTGAGCTTTATTTTAATTTTTGCCTCGGATCATGGGACCTCTCTTACCATACCTACCATACCCGTACCTCCATCCAAGTTTTTGTCTGACACTGCATATGGAACGCTCGCTAATGTCCACACCAAAATCACGCAATAGTTGCTTTTTCACCAATCTTGCAGCCATTTCATCGTTTTGGCTAGTGATGTTCTCTATGGCTGTGACAATGTCCCTAAAACAAGGGAAAGATATTAAATATTTGACACTTTAGGCAAAATAAACTACAAAGTATTGTATCATTTGTGATAGCGTTGAGGTAAGTAACTTACAGAGTAATTTTGTGAGGATGACGTTTGCATGATGTCTGTTCTTTGTAATGTCTTCTGATTGCTGATCTTGGTCATTTTAAAATGCCATTATTGTGCATGTGGATACAATGCATTTCTCCATAAGATTTCATGATGTCATTGGGGGCGTGGAATATAAGTGAAAATGGGTTGGCGATATTGTACATCTATGTGATGGACTATTAACAAGTGCTGCTTAGAGCTTAATGGGGAAAGGATAGAATAGCCAGGGTCTTGCACAAAGGTTGATCACCGAAAAAAAAGTCATGCTGGGTGATGATAAAAGTAGAAAGTCTTGTCCATTAACATTTATCAATAGATTATTAATTTTATATGTCACGATCTGCAGGGAGACTGCATGGGTTGCAGATAATTTGGCTAGGGTGTAGTGACAGTGGCGAGTACTATCAAACTTGCACCTTGTGAACATTGGTTTGTGTAATTTATTAAAATAAATAAACAGCATATGGCCCAAAATGGAGGAATAAAATAATAGTTTAATTTTTTTTTAAAAAAAAAGCTAAAATAAAAAAAATAAAAACATCCTGAGATTAAAGTCATTATAATACAAGATTTTACTAGTAGTTTTTCAAAGAAAATTCAAAATCCGAGACAAACCCAATAAAAATGTGACCCTATTTGCGGGTGGGACGGGCGGGACATGTCCTTACATTCATTTTACTGAAAATAAATGGATTTTCGATGTGGTGAGCCATACGATCTACTGCCTGCACCGCCGTTGACATTGATTGTTACGTGTCCTTTCATAATTTTTTTAAATTTTATTACGTCTACATTTGGTACCTGCCTGCCCAATGCCGATGCACATCTGCCTTTCAGTTATTGGTAATGGACTCAGTGCACACACACACACACACACACACGAGATGTTCGGGATCTTCTCAGAACTATACTGCAACTATTTGCACTTAGTGAAAATACCGTCCATTTTACTTGGTATAAGTAGCATCTATAACTATTTGCACTTAGTAAAAACAGCATCCATACCTAATAAAATATGCTATTTTCACTTAGCACAAATCTATCACTATTTGCACTTGTAATTACACTTGTAGTGTAAAAAATTGTATCAAAGCCATTTGTACTTATTGTGAATAGTATCTAATGCTATTTGAATTTGGCGTTAATAGGTGCTAAATAGCTGTCTCAGGAAAAAAAGCTAAATAGCTTTCAGAGATGCAAATACGGTAATTTCTTCAAATACCAGACATAATGTGTATGCATTTTTACAGTGTCAATGAGCTGGTGTCGGAACCCAGAGCCCCTCTCCGGGTGGACACTTCAGGGTGGTTCTAGAGCCTTTTTCAATTACCAATATTATCAAAAAAGTCTTATAGTTCAGATCAAAAATGCAGGACAAAAACAAAGAAATAAAGTACTCCTCCAGGCTTGGATGAGAAGAAGCAACCGGTTTTATTTAGAAAAATATCACCAAAACTGGTACTCAAATACACAGATTCATGAATCGATGCAGTCAAGCACACCCCCTTCACAAATCCCCCAGTATATATACCTTCTAGCCCAGCTGCCTAAACTTGCTGGGCTCTAATTTTCTATGGATTGTTTTGACGTTCACTAATTTTTCCCCCTGAAAAACAGCCCCACCTTTCTGTGGCCTTCATACAGCCTATGAGTCACAAGTTTTAATTTTAACACGTATTAGTTGTTGATCTGTCTAAACTTCAGACCAAAACCACATTTATTTCATTACCCCTTTAATTTATTACTTATACTTCAACCCACATAACTGCTTACATTCATTGCTTTGTAATTTAAAAATGCTATTCAAAACATAAAAAATGTATTGTACCTCAATAAACATCAGAATTTGAAAACAAATAATTTGAAATAAGATGAAATGCAAATACGGTCATTTCTTTAAAGACATAATGTGTATGTACTTACAGTGTCAATGAGCTATACCAGTACATTTACAGAGGCATAAGTAGCCTGCAATTAATAACAATAAACGTGACACTGCCCGTGAAAACCCAAATAAGATTAGATTTAGAAAAGTGTTTGATTTACCATTTTCTACATATAAATCATCATACATAATGTAAAGAACATTCTTTTAAAATATGACCCCGATATTTAATATTGAATAAGGCAGGGCTTGACATTAAGCATTCTCAAGGGGTTGTCCATCGGACAAGTAAATTTATTATTTACTTGTCAGAGTATAAAAGTTACTTGCCCAGAGAGAAAAAAATACATTTCAATTGAGTTATAAATATAATTATTTATTGTAGTTATACAAAACATAGTATAGTCTTTTTCAAGTACATATAGTAGATTTTGTGAGCATGTCATATTTAGTCCAGCAGTTCTTCTGTATTGCATCTCAATTGCCAGGGGATAAAACCTGGTCGAGGAAAGAAAGAAAGGCAACCTCTGCTCTGTAAACATCCATGTCTGTATTTTCCTCTTAAAAATAACAAATAAATCACAGAATTATTTATCTACATTTCTTTTGGACCTGATATAAAGTAAAAATGAACCGCTAAAAACTATTAATAACACAGAGGCATCCTGAATCGGGTTCTGCGAGTCATTTTGACAGGTGCAGTTTAATATTACACGAAAATTAAATATTCCTTTTTGATAACGTATATGAGATTATACAAATGGTTAAACCAAATTGCATGATCGTCTCATTTGAACTGCGTGTCTTCACTTAAAACAGAGAGTAGCCGGGTTTTCATCGCAGAAGGTCTGGGTTCGTTACAAATAGGGCCATATGAAGTCTGTTTTATTTTTTCCCAAATTCCGTTTTTCCGTTTTAATTTTTCTGGATTCTGGTTTTAATGGTTGAATTAAATTTCAGTCATCACAAGCATGTCTAATCAACTGAAACATTAAACTTATACAAAATAACATAAATGTTTTGCAATGCATGACGAGAAACAAACGAAACTTTATTAATGCTACACAAAAGGAAAATTTTTTCTTACAAGCTGCTTTGTTTGTATTCGCTTCTAGACTAAAGTAGTAATATTTAGAGAATAAAGTCAACACTAGTGAGGTTTTGAGAATAAAGTTAAAATAACAGTATTAAACTCATGCAATATAGGGATTAAGTTGTAATGTTTTATTTATAATGTCATATACATCAACATGTTTGGAGTAATGTGAACAAGCAGATGTTCAAAGCAGATAAGTTATACCTACCTTATTATTAAAACAGGTAGATGCGCATGCAATGAGTAAAGTTTCACTTTTATGTGTATTCTCAACGTAGCTTAATGCATTAAGTAGTTTTATTAATACATTAATTTCACTATACACAAATAGGCCTAATATATTACTCATCACTCTAATCACATAAATGTAAATATTACGAATTTAATCCTGTATTACTACGAATCTCGTGATTTTTACTTTATTCTCATAGTGTTAACTTTATTCGCGAAATATTACTACTTTGTCACAATTTTATTTAGTTTGACTTTTTTTCTGGAATAACTACCAGTTAAATTTTGCATTATAATGACTTTGTTTTCCATTTTAACTTTTGTCTTTGCACAGGCATCTTTAAAGTTTAACAAAAAAAGTTATGCGAAGATGGCAGGACAACACCAGCGCAATTAAGTATTTACAAAGCACATAAAAAGTCACGGGTAAATTTATACATATTCATTTAAAATGTAAATATTGTTATATATGTATTAAAGTATTAATATATATATATATATAAAAGAACTGTGTCTATTTCTTTCAGAATCTATTGTGGATATTTTCTCACAATCACTGCATTACATGTGCAGTTAACAAATTTATTGGACACTTTTTAATGTAACGTGATAAATTACAAGCATATTTAACAATAGTATGAAGACTACATAGCAAACTTTGAGTGATTATACTGTATAATGTGTTCTGGCCAGAGTTGTACCATGTGCCACCTGGTGGAAATTCTGTGAAGTACAACACATGCATTTAAATACTAAAGCGCTGACTTGCAGAATCTTGCGGCACACTGTGGGCGGAATCGTGGCGTGCCGCGGGAAAAATCGCTCATTTTTTAATGCCACATCTGTACATGTTTATCTATCTGTTTAAACTGTAGATAGTAGCCGGAAAGGTTATGTCAACTGCATCAAGTACTCGTTCTGGGATGGAGTGTGATCAGCCCCTTTCTGCACCAAGGTACTCCCTTCCTCATCTAACACCCGCAGGAGCATCCTCTTCAGTGTTCAGTTGAACCTTTCATGTCTAGAAGGCCCCTTGGTTGCTGTCCAAAGAGGAGTTTGAGTGGTGATTGCCTGATGGATGCTTGGGTAGTCTCCCGGATGGCAAAGAGCACATAGGGTAAGAGTAGGTTTGAGTTCCTCCCTTCCTCGTCTAATACCCATAGGAGCATCCTTTTCAGTGTTCAGTTGACCCTTTCACGTCTAGAAGGCCCCTTGGTTACTGTCCGAAGAGGAGTTTGAGTAGTGATTGCCCGGAGGATGTTTGGGTAGTGTTCCAGATGGCCAAGAGCACATAGGATAAGTGTAGGTCTGAGTTCCTCCCTTCCTCGTCTAACACCCACAGGAGCATCCTCTTCAGTGTTCGGTACTTTTCAACAAATCCATTGATCTCGGCATGATTGATGTCATCTGGTGTTTAACCTGCAACATCCGACACAGATCAACCATGGGCTTAGATGTTAATGGTTTGCCTTGATGTGGTACAACTGTGTCTCTGCTTGCTCACCTGGCTGTTGCAGGTGTTAGTTCATGGCTTTAAATCAGTTTGAAGTTAGGTTGTGGGTCTCAATTGATCAAGTCTCATAGCTGTGTATTTGCATTTGTAAATGCACTATCAACTCTTTTGTTCATCTCCTTTAACTTGAGGGCTGTACCGCCATGGCTGAGTCTTTATGTATCAATGGTGATACTCCTGCACTAAAACCAACAACAGAGAGGCATGGAACTGAGCCTCCTAATGTAACAACTGACCGGATGATGGACATCCTGCATATGAATACTTGGACAAAAGGCTGGGAATAAGAAAGTTCTATTATGATGTCTGCCAGAAGTACAATATTAAGCAGTCAGAGAATGGAACATGGGACTTGTCTGACATCAAACAGGCTCATGGGAAGATGTAGCGTTTAAGGGCAAACCTTAGGATAGATGGATGGTCTGTGATTCTGGGCAAACAAATCCGGCAACACCTGCACAAGTGTGCGACAGACAAACTATAATGTGAAATTAAGGCAGAAAAGGCAAAG
Organism: Hemibagrus wyckioides; assembly: GCF_019097595.1. Classification (NCBI taxonomy): domain Eukaryota; kingdom Metazoa; phylum Chordata; class Actinopteri; order Siluriformes; family Bagridae; genus Hemibagrus; species Hemibagrus wyckioides. The sequence goes on from NC_080728.1 coordinate 8,965,349, forward strand.
GTTTGTGCTTTAGCTGAACAGCTACAAAGTAAAGAAAAGGATAAAGAAAGACTGCTGGATGAGAACAATGGGTTGATGTGCTTGCTTTCTAAATGATGGGGATCAAACAACTCTTCTGAAATGCATACTCTGCCCATAACACCTAGCAGCAAGAATAAACAAGAGTCCCTCTATCCACACAAAGAACTCAAAGAAGTGAGTCCAAAGAGAACATTGAAGCAGGATGGGAAGTTGTGACCTTTTTGTTTGAACTGAAACCTGCAGAGATTTAACTGGAGTAAAGTTGCTTCTTGCATTCAGAAGACGGGAAAGTGTTGTGGATTATGAGGAACGTTTCAGACAAACTTGGTTGGAATATGCTGGCTTAAATAACAGTGGAGATCTCAACAAGGATACTACTATGCCTTTGAAGACTGCATTTGTTAATGGGCTAAAACCTGAAATTTCAAAAGCTCTTAAAATCAGGTTTGATGACTGGGACAGCCTTGGAACATAATCATAGCCTTTAATCATATTGTTGAGTGGTCTGTAAAGATTGAAAGCACATAGGATGTCAAAATCAGAACCTTGCAATATGGATCCTTAAGGTACAGTAACAACACCATGAATGATCTGCAGGAGGCCTTGTGTTACCCCACAGTACAACAAGGAAGATGTAAATATTGCAACAAAGAAGGACACTGGTTTCAGAATAGCAAAAAGAGGCTGAGAGATCAAAAAGCATGGATAAAGGATTCCAGATGCTCACCTAAGAGCAAAAACAGTCCCTACTCAATGCAGTTGAGTCGCAGGGAAACAAAGCAACCCCTCTCTGCAACACCTGCTACCAGCAGTTCATCAAAAAGCTGATGGACTTCATGTATGTGCAACAATAAATGACGTTAATGTTCAATTTTTATTGGGTACCGGAGCTGAGTTAACTGTCATACCTACATCACTGGCTAACAAAATCAAACTTTCTATGACTCTGGAGCACATCACCGCAAATGGAACAGAGGTGGGAGATATAATTTTGAGAAGAACTGAACCTCATTAAGTGGAAACAAGAGTTTGGCTTGGAGAAATTACACAACCTTTACTGGGGCTTTACACATTGCTGAAATTTAACTCATCACTAACCTTTGAGGATGGTAAGGTCACATGGAATTTGAGGAAGCTTGTAAAAACTGGCCTTCAACAACACTGTATCTGGTCCGAAGATAAAGATGATTGTGGATTGCTGCAAATAACTCCCATATCATTCACTGGTAAACCACCACTGTGTACCAAACAATACCCTATCAGCAAAGAATCTATCCAGGGTGTACTTTCCATTGTTCAACAGCTAGAAAAGCATGGCATTCTAACAAAAACTCAGAGTGCATCTAACAGTCTAATCTGACAGCCTCGTCCAATACTGTGAAAGACTCAGCCATGCAGTACAGAGTGCCGAGAAGCAAATTCATGATGCATGGGAGCCACCCCCAGAGGGGGGCACAGTATAGTCCCTGGACAATGGGTAATGATTCATAAACCTCAGCAATTACCATTGGAGGCCAGGTGGGAAGGTCTATTTCAAGTTCTTTTAGTCACTAATGCAGCAGTTAAAATATGTGGAAAGAATAAGTGGATTCATGTGAGCCATTGCAAATTAGCTAATCTACATAGAGAAGAGGTACGGTCGGCAGTACTGTTTATCAGAGTCCAGATATGGTGGGACTAAAGTCTTTAGGCTTTAGCTTGTTGTCTGAGGATGAAGATCACACCATTACTGATAAACACTGTAGAGTCCTGCCAAAATAAGTAGGGATAATTTTAACGGTAAAAAAAGTAATAAATGTAAAAGTACAGTTAGTGTTAACAGTATTAACTACCATGAATTGCAAATTTCACAAGAAAGAACCTGTATACTAGAAGTGTATTCTTACATACTTGTGTGTACCCCACAGGCGGTATCAAGGAAATATATGGTATGTAGCTGGTTAATAATATGCATGTCTTGGTAAATATGTGGTGTTTATTATTTACATGTTTATCTATCTGCTTAAACTGCAGATAGTAGCCGGAAAGGTTATGTTAATTAGCTGGGTTGGAACGGAAAACGTCCTCAAACCGGTACACCAACACCGTCAAGTACTCGTTCTGGGATGGAGTGAGATCAGCCCCTTTCTGCACCAAGGTACTCTCCATGAGATCTGTGGAACAAGCAAAATCAGACAAAGCATGCGCAGACTCTGTGCATCTTTTCAGGATGTTGTCATGGTACAACTGTGTCTCTGCTTGCTCACCTGGCTGTTGCAGGTGGTAGTTCATGGTTCCCACCCATTCAACTATCGTTTAGGGGCCCTGCCAGAGGTCAAGGAAATTGCAGGTAGCATCAGGTAGCAACTGCCGTGCTTGTGTTGGACGGTTGTAGATTCTTTGTTGGTCTCTTTGAGCTGTGTCCATATGTTGGCAGATGATAGGAGTTAATTTATCCGTCAGCTGCTGCATCCCCTGAACATGATGCACAACTGAGTGGTAGGGTGAGGGCTGCTCCTCCCGGGCCTCTCGAGCCACATGTAAAAGGCCCCTTGGTCGCTGTCTGGAGAGGAGTGTGAATGGTGATTTCCAAGTGAAAGCTTGAGTAGTCTCCCCGACAGCAAAGAGCACATAGGGTAAGAGTAGATCTGAGTGCCTCCCTTCCTCATCTAACACCCACAGGAGCATCCTCTTCAGAGTTCAGTTGATCCTTTCGGGTCTAGAAGGCCCCTTGGTCAATGTCCAAAGAGTAGTTTAAGTGATGATTGCCCAGTGGATGCTTGGGTAGTCGCCCGGATGGCGAAGAGCACAGTGTAAGAGTAGATCTGAGTTCATCCCTTCCTCATCTAACACCCACAGGAGAATCCTCTTCAGTGTTTAGTTGAACTGTTGACATCTAGAAGGCCCCGTGGTCGGTGTCTAAAAAGGAGTTTGAGTGGTGATTGCCTGGAGGATGCTTGGGTAGTGTTCCGTATAGCGAAGAGCACATGGGGTAAGAGTCGGTCTGAGTTTCTCCTTTCCTCGTCTAACACCCACAGGAGCATCCTCTTCAGTGTTCAGTTGAACCTTTCATGGCTAGAAGGCCCCCTGGTCGCTGTCCAAAGGCGAATTTGAGTGGTGATTGCCCAGAGGATGCTTGGGTAGTGTTCTGGATGACAAAGAGCGCATAGGGTAAGAGTAGGTCTGAGTTCCTCCCTTCCTTCTCTAACACCCACAGGAGCATCCTCTTCAGCATTCAGTTGAACCCTTCATGTCTAGAAGGCACCTTGGTCACTGTCCTAAGAGGAGTTTGAGTGGTGATTGCCTGATGGATGCTTGGGTAGTCGCCCGGATGGCGAAGAGCACAGTGTAAGAGTAGATCTGAGTTCATCCCTTCCTCATCTAATGCCCACAGGAGCATCCTCTTGAGTGTTCAGTTGAACTTTTCATGTCTAGAAGGCCCCTTGATCACTGTCCAAAGAGTAGTTTGATTCGAGTGTGGTTGACGTCATCTGGCTTTTAACCTGCAACATCTGACACAGACCAACCCTGGGCTTAGATGTGAATGGTTTGCCTTGATATGAGACATGTCAAAAGTATCTGGTATTTATTAGCTACGTATTGGACAATGTCTGGTGTTTTGCGGGTGAGTGTGAGTAACTATCTTCTCCATCCATAGCTGACACTAAACCACACCCCCACTACCACAGTATTGTAATGTGTCCCCTTTTCAGTGGGTGAGTGTGGTAAATATCTAATCTTTAATATCTTAACTTGTTTCTTTGTTAACCTAAGGTTCTAGTGGGGAAGTGTGTGGTAAGTTGCTAATGTTTATTGGTTGTAAATGCAGAATTATCTTAATGTGCATGTAATGGGTAGGTGTGAGTCATTTCATAATGTTTATTAAGTATATTTATTTGTTTATTGCTACAAATGCCAGGAAATGAACTAAAATATATAGTATGTAGCTGGTTAATAATATGCACATCTTGTTAAATATGTGGTGTTTATTATTTACATGTTTATCTATCTGCTTAAACTGGAGATAGTAGCCGGAAAGGTTATGTTAATTAGCTGGGTTGGAACGCAAATGTCTGCAAACCGGTACACCAACTCCGTCAGGTATTCGTTCTGGGATGGAGTGAGATCAGCCCCTTTCTGCACCAAGGTACTCCCTTCCTCATCTAACACCCACAGGAGCATCCTCTTCAGTGTTCAGTTGAACCTTTCACTTCTAGAAGGCCCTTTGGTCGCTGTCTGAAGAGGAGTTTGAGTGGTGATTGCCTGATGGATGCTTGGGTAGTGTTCCGGATGGCGAAGAACACATAGGGTAAGTGTAGGTCTGAGTTCCTCCCTTCCTTGTCTAATACCAACAGGAGCATCCTCTTCATCATTCAGTTCAGTTAAACCCTTCATGTCTTGAAGGCACATTGGTCACTGTCCTAAGAGGAGTTTGAGTGGTGATTGCCTGATGGACGCTTGGATAGTCTCCCGGATGGCAAAGAGCACATAGGGTAAGAGTAGGTCTGAGTTCCTGCCTTCCTTCTCTAATATCCACAGGAGAATTCTCTTCAGTATTCAGTTGAACCTTTGATGTCTAGAAGGCCCCATGGTCGCTGTCCAAAGAGGTGTTTGAGTGGTGATTGCCCGGAGGATGCTTGGATAGTGTTCCGGATGGCGAAGATCACGTTGGGTAAGAGTAGGTCTGAGTTCCTCCCTTCCTCCTCTAACACCCACAGGATCATCCTCTTCAGTGTTCAGTTGAACCGTTTGTGTTTAGAAGGCACCTTGGTCACTGTCCTAAGAGGAGTTTGAGTGATGATTGCCCAGTGGATGATTGGGTAGTCTCCCGGATGGCGAATAGCAGATAGGGTAAGAGTAGATCTGAGTTCCTCCCTTCCTTGTCTAATACCCACAGGAGCATCCTCTTCAGCTTTGAGTTCAGTTGAACCCTTCACGTCTAGAAGGCACCTTGGTCACTGTCCTAAGAGGAGTTTGAGTGGTGATTGCCTGATGGATGCTTGGGTAGTCGCCCGGATGGCGAAGAGCACATAGTGTAAGAGTAGGTCTGAGTTCCTGCCTTCCTTTGTCTAATACCCACAGGAGCATCCTCTTCAGCATTCAGTTGAACCCTTTATGTCTAGAAGGCACCTTGGTCACTGTCCTAAGAGGAGTTTGAGTGGAATCCAAGAATCCATGAATTCCTGATGGAATCCATCAGGAATCCAAGATGGCGGCATGGCAGTAGCACGCAGCGGCCACTCCGGAACCAAAATGGTGCTTTCTTTTTGTTTTAGCGCTAAACTTAAAGTGCATGGACGCCAAAGACAGTGGTGTTCATGTATACGACCGCCAGACGATATTACGGTACAGAAATCATGCAGTTACTAACTTGCATGATGAAGTACTCTGCAAACTTCGCGAACTCGGCTTGCTGCGAAGTCCAGGCCTTCAATCCTCGGCGTCGCCTGATGCCGGTGGCCGGGAGAGAGGACATCGCAAGCGTTGTTCGAGGAAGCGGAAGCGCGGTAAAAGAGCGGGTGTCCGTGCTAGGCTAACAACCAACCCTAGCCGGCCGGCACTCCCTTCCATCATCTTGTCCAACGTCTGCTCACTGGATAATAAACTGGACTACATCCGACTCCAGCAAACTACACGGCGTGAGTTCAGAGACTGCTGCGTCCTTGTTTTCACGGAGACGTGGCTCAGCGACAGAGTTCCGGACGCCGCCATTCAGCTAGCCGGACTAACCGTGTTTCGTGCCAACAGGAATGCAGCTCTGTGCGGTAAGACTCGCGGTGGTGGCGTGTGTGTTTACATCAACACGGAATGGTGTAAGGACTCTGTGCTTGTGTCTAACTACTGCTCATCAGTAGTGGAGTTTGTAACTGTTAGATGCAGACCTTTTTATTTACCCCGGGAATTCACCACTACTCTCATTATCGGAGTGTACATTCCACCCAGCGCTAATGCTAAGGAGGCTCTGTGTGAGCTGTACGGAGCTATTAGCGAGCTGCAGAATGCTCACCCCGACGGACTGTTCATCATCGCCGGAGATTTCAATCATGCAAATCTCAGAACAGTGCTCCCTAAATTCCATCAGCATGTGGACTTTCCTATGAGAGGGACGAACACGCTGGATGTTGTTTATTCAAACATTCCCGGCGCGTATCGTGCGGAGCCCCGCCCCCACCTCGGCTACTCAGACCACATCTCTGTTATGTTGATTCCAGCATACAGACCACTCGTCAGACGCACTAAACCGGTTCTGAAACAGGTTAAGACCTGGCCAGCAGGAGCCATCTCTGCTCTTCAGGACTGTTTTGAGTGCACTGACTGGGACATGTTTAGGGAGGCTGCAACCAACGGCGACTCTATTGACTTGGAGGAATACACGGCATCAGTGACCAGCTACATTGGGAAATGCATCGATGACGTGACTGTCTCCAAGACCATCACAACACGCTCCAACCAGAAGCCGTGGATGACTGCGAAAGTGCGTGCTCTCCTGAAATCGAGAGACTCTGCCTTCAGATCAGGGGACAGGGCTGCCTTAAAAACAGCAAGGGCCAAACTGTCCCGAGCCATCAGAGAGGCGAAGTGTGCACACGCCCAGAGAATCCACGGCCACTTCCAGAACAGCAGAGACTCCCGGCGCATGTGGCAGGGCATTCAGGCGATCACCAACTACAGGACAACTTCACCTGCCTGTGACAGTGACGCCTCCCTTCCAGATGCGCTGAACGACTTCTACGCTCGGTTTGAGGCACAGAACAACACAACAGCGAGGAAGACCATCCCTCCTCCTAATGACCCAGTGCTTTGTCTCACCACGGCTGACGTGAGGAGAACTCTATACAGAGTTAACCCACGGAAGTCCGCTGGACCAGACAACATTCCTGGCAGAGTTCTCAGGGAGTGTGCGGAGCAGCTAGCAGATGTCTTCACTGACATCTTCAACATCTCGCTGAGCAGCTCCATCATCCCTACGTGCCTCAAGACAACGACCATCGTCCCTGTGCCAAAGAAGTCCACGGTTTCCTGCCTCAATGACTACCGTCCCGTTGCACTCACACCAATCGTGATGAAATGCTTCGAGAGGCTCGTCATGAGGCACATCAAGTCACAGCTACCACCCTTGCTGGACCCTTTGCAGTTTTGCATATCGTCCTAACCGTTCCACGGAAGACGCCATCACCACAACCCTCCATCTGGCCCTCACACACCTGGACTGCAAAGACTCCTACGTTCGAATGCTGTTCATAGATTTCAGTTCAGCATTCAACACAGTCATCCCTCAGCAGCTGGTTAAGAAGCTGAGTCTCCTGGGCCTGAACACCTCTCTCTGCAACTGGATCCTGGATTTCCTGACTGGGAGACCTCAGTCAGTCCGGATCGGGAGCAGTATCTCCAGCACCACCACACTGAGCACTGGAGCACCTCAGGGCTGTGTGCTCAGTCCATTGCTGTTCACTCTGCTGACTCACGACTGTGCAGCAATGCACAGCTCCAACCACATCGTCAAGTTCGCTGATGACACGACCGTGGTGGGTCTCATCAGCAAGAACGACGAGTCAGCATACAGAGAGGAGGTGCAACATCTAACAGCCTGGTGCAGAGCCAACAACCTCTCCCTGAACGTCGACAAGACCAGAGAGATGGTTGTTGACTTCAGGAGAGCACGGTGTGACCATTCTCCGCTGTCCATCGATGGCTCCTCTGTGGAGATCGTCAAGAGCATCAAATTCCTTGGTGTCCATCTGGCGGAGAACTTCACCTGGTCACTCAACACCAGCTCCATCACCAAGAAAGCCCAGCAGCGCCTCTACTTCCTGAGGAGGCTGAGTAAAGCCCATCTCCCTCCCCTCATCCTGTCTGTGTTCTACAGAGGGACAATCGAGAGTGTCCTGAGCAGCTGCATCACTGCCTGGTTTGGGAACTGCACCGTCTCAGATCGCAAGACCCTTCAGCGGATAGTGAGGACAGCTGAGAAGATCATCGGAGTCTCTTTCCCCTCTATCACAGACATTTACACCGCACGCTGCATCCGCAAAGCCATCAGCATTGTGGCTGACCCCACACACCCCTCACACACACTCTTCACCCTCCTGCCATCTGGAAAGAGGTACCGGAGCATTCGGGCCCTCACAACCAGACTATGTAACAGTTTCTTTCCTCAAGCCATTAGGCTCCTCAACACCCGGGACTGAACTGTTCTACACTCTCACACACACTCTCACTCAGGACTGAACTGTTCTACACTCTCTCACACACACACTCTCACTCAGGACTGAACTGTTCTACACTCTCTCACACACTCACACACTCTCACTCAGGACTGAACTGTATACTAACTCTCTGTCTCTCACACACTGATACACACACTCTCTCTTGACTGTATGGACACAAACACACACACACATAATTTATACTTTTCATTACTTACTGCACTACCTCTACCTGTCATCCGCTGCTATAGTTATACTTATGTTTATTCTATTTGCACTACCTCAACTGCTGCTATGTATTTTTGCACAATATTTTTGCACAATACTTTTTTTCTACATCATTTCACTTTATCTATTTTATTTCACTTACATTCCAGTACACGTTCTTTTATTTCCTTTCAGCGCTAAGTGTCCTGTGTTCTTTTGTGTTGTCTTTATTGTATTTATTGTCTTTTTTGCACTGTCTTGTCTATGCTCTGTTTGCACCTAGCTGCACACTGTGCACTTTACGTGGCTAAGACAAACTTCTGTCCTAGCTCTGTGGTGTTGTTTGTTGTTTTTGTATTGTACTAGTAGTTGTATGTTTATGTAGCACCAGGTCCTGGAGAAACGTTGTTTCATTTCACTATGTACTGCGCCAGCTATATGTGGTTGAAATGACAATAAAAGCTTCTTGAATCTTGAATCTTGAATCTTGAGTGGTGATTGCCTGATGGATGCTTGGGTAGTCTCCCGGATGGCGAAGAGCACATAGTGTAAGAGTAGGTCTGAGTTCCTGCCTTCCTTTGTCTAACACCCACAGGATCATCCTCTTCAGCGTACAGTACAGTTGAACCCTTCACATCTAGGAGGCACCTTGGTCACTGTCCAAAAAGGGGAGCTTGAGTGGTGATTGCCCAGAAGATGCTTGGGTAATGTTGTGGATGACGAAGAGCACATAGGGTAAGTGTAGGTCTGAGTTCCTCCCTTCCATGTCTAACATCCACAGGAGCATCCTCTTCAGCATTCAGTTGAACCCTTCACGTCTAGAAGGCACCTTGGTCACTGTCCTAAGAGGAGTTTGAGTGGTGATTGCCTGATGGATGCTTGGGTAGTCGCCCAGATGATGAAGAGCACATAGTGTAAGTGTAGGTCTGAGTTCCTCCCTTCCTCGTCTAACACCCACAGGAGCATCCTTTTCAGTGTTTGGTTTAAGCTCTCACCAAATTCATTGATTCGAGCATGGTTGATGTCGTCTGGTTTTTAACCTGCAACATCCGACACATAACAAACCTGGGCTTACATTTGAATGGTTTGCCTTGATCTGAGACATGTCGTAAGTATCTGTTATTTATTGGCTGGGTATTGGACAATGTCTGGTGTTTTGCGGGTGAGTGTAACTATCTTCTCTGTCCATAGCTGACACTCGAACACATCCCCACTGCTACACTATTGTAACGTGAGTGTGGTAAATATCTGATCATTAACATCTTAACTTGTATCTCTGTTAACCTAAGGTCCTAGAGGGGAAGTGTGTGGTAAGTAGCTGATGTTTATTGGTTGTAAATGCGGAATTATCTTAATGTGCATGTAATGGGTAGGTGTGAGTCATTTCTTGCTGTTTATTAAGTACATTTATTTGTTTATTGCTACAAAAGCCAGTAAATAAATGGTATGTAGTTGGCGTTTAATATGCATGTCTGTGTACCATACCACATGCGGTATCAGAGAAATATATAGTATGTAGCTGGTTAATAATTTGCACGTCTTGGTAATATGTGGTGTTTATTATTTACGTTTATCTATCTGCTAACTGGAGATAGTAGCCGGAAAGGTTATGTTAATTAGCTGGATTGGAACCCAAAATGTCCGCAAACTGGTACACCAACTCCGTCAGGTACTCGTTCTGGGATGGAGTGTGATCAGCCCCTTTCTGCACCAAGGTACTCCCTTCCTCATCTAACACCCACAGGAGCATCCTCTTCATTGTTCAGTTGAACCTTTCACTTTTAGAAGGCCACTTGGTCACTATCTGAAGAGGAATTTGAATGGTGATTGCCCTGTGAAAGCTTGAGAAGTCTCCCCGCTAGCGAAGAGCACATAGGGTGAGAGTAGGTCTGAGTTCCTCCCTTCCTCGTCTAACACCAACAGGAGCATCCACTTCAGTGTTCAGTTGAATCTTTCACATATAGAAGGCCCCTTGGTAACTGTCCAAAGAGGAGTTTAAGTGATGATTGCCCAGTGGATGCTTGGGTAGTCTCCTGGATGGCGAAGAGCAGATAGGGTAAGAGTAGATCTGAGTTCCTCCCTTCCTTGTCTAATACCCACAGGAGCATCCTCTCCATCATTCAGTTCAGTTGAACCCTTCATGTCTAGAAGCCACCTTGGTCACTGTCCTAAGAAGAGTTTGAGTTGTGATTGCCTGCTGGATGCTTGGGTAGTCTCCCGGATGGCGAAGAGCACATTGTGTAAGAGTTCCTCCCTTCCTCATCTAAAACCCATAGGATCATCCTCTTCGGTATTCAGTTGAACCTTTGACATCTAGAAGGCCCCGTGGTCACTGTCCAAAGAGGAGTTTGAGTGGTGATTGCCCGGAGGATGCTTGGGTAGTGTTCAGGATAGCGAAGATCACGTTGGGTAAGAGTAGGTCTGAGTTCCTCCCTTCCTTGTCTAACAGTCACAGGAGCATCCTCTTCAGTGTTCAGTTGAACCTTTCATGGCTAGAAGACCCCTGGTCGCTGTCCGAAGGAGAGTTTGAGTGGTGATTGCCCAGAGGATGCTTGGGTAGTGTTCCAGATGATGAAGAGCACATGGGGTAAGAGTAGGTCTGAGTTCCTCCCTTCTTTGTCTGACACCCACAGGAGCATCCTCTTCAGCGTTCAGAACAGTTGAACCCTTCACATCTAGAAGGCACCTTGGTCACTGTCCTAAGAGGTGTTTGAGTGGTGATTGCCTGATGGATGCTTGGGTAGTCTCCCAGATGGCGAAGAGCACATAGTGTAAGAGTAGGTCTGAGTTCCTCCCTTCCTCAACTAACACCAACAGGAGCATCCTCTTGAGTGTTCAGTTGAACCTTTCATGTCTAGAAGGCCCTTTTTTCACTCTCCGAAGAGTAGTTTGAGTGGCGCTTGCCCAGAGGATGCTTGGGTAGTGTTCTGGATGGTGACGAGCACATAGGGTAAGTGTAGGTCTTATTTCCTCCCTTCCTCATCTAACACCCACAGGAGCATCCTTTTCAGTGCTCGGTTTAACCTTTCAACAAATCCATTGATTCGAGCGGGTTGACGTCGTCTGGTTTTTAACCTGCAACATCTGACACAGACCAACCCTGGGCTTAGATGTCAATGGTTTGCCTTGATCTGAGACATGTCGTAAGTATCTGTTATTTATTGACTAGGTATTGGACAATGTCTGTTGTTTTGCAGGGGAGTGTGTGTAACTATCTTCTCTGTCCATAGCTGACACTCGAACATACCTCCACTGCCACAGTACTGTAATGTATCCCCTTTTCAGTGTATGAGTGGGGTAAATATCTGATCTTTAATATCTTAACTTTTTTCTCTGTTAACCTAAGGTCCTAGTGGGGAAGTGTGTGGTAAGTAGATGATGTTTATTGGTTGTAAATGCGGAATTATCTTAATGTGCATGTAATGGGTAGGTGTGAGTCATTTCTAGCTGTTTATTAAGTACATTCATTTGTTTATTGCTACAAAAGCCAGGAAATTATGATATGTAGCTGGTTTTTAATATGCATGTCTTTGTAAATATCTGGTGTTTACTATTCTTACGTACTTGTGTGTACACCACAGGCAGTATCAAGGAAAGATATGGTATGTAGCTGGTTAATAATATGCACGACTTGGTAAATATGTTGTGTTTATTATTTACATGTTTATCTATCTGCTTAAACTGGAGATACTAGCCAGAAAGGTTATGTTAATTAGCTGGGTTGGAACGCAAAATGTCCACAAACCCGTACACCAACTCCATCAGGTACTCGTTCTGGGATGGAGTGTGATCAGCCCCTTTCTGCACAAAGGTACTCCCTTCCTCATCTAACACCCACAAGAGCATCCTCTTCAGTGTTCGGTTTAACCTTTCAACAAATCCATTGATTTGAGCGTGGTTGACATCGTCTTGTGTTTAACCTGCAACATCTGACACAGAACAACCCTGGGCTTAGATGTGAATGGTTTGCCTTGATCTGAGACATGTCATAAGTATCTGTTATTTATTGGCTAGGTGTTGGACAATGTCTGGTGTTTTGCAGGTGAGTGTGAGTAACTATCTTCTCCGTCCATAGCTGACACTCGACCACACCCCCACTGCCACAGTATTGTAATCTGTCCCCTTTTCAGTGTATGAGTGTGGTAAATATGGTCCTATAAGTTCCTAATGGGGAAGTGTGTGGTAAGTGGCTGATGTTTATTGGTTGTAAATGTGGAATTATCTTAATGTGCATGTAATGGGTAGGTGTGAGTCATTTCTTGCGGTTTTTTAAGTACATTTATTTGTTTATTGCTACAAAAGCAAGGAAATAAACAAAAATATGTACAGGGGTTGGACAATGAAACTGAAACGCCTGGTTTTAGACCACAATAATTCATTAGTATGGTGTAGGGCCTCCTTTTGCGGCCAATACAGCATCAATTCGTCTTGGGAATGACAGATACAAGTCCTGCACAGTGGCCAGAGGGATTTTGAGCCATTCTTTTTGCAGAATAGTGGGCAGGTCACTACATGATGCTGGTGGAGGAAAACGTTTCCTGACTCGCTCCTCCAAAACACCCCAAAGTGGCTCAATAATATTTAGATCTGGTGACTGTGCAGGCCATGGGAGATGTTCAACTTCACTTTCATGTTCATCAAACCACTCTATCACCAGTATTGCTGTGTGTATTGGTGCATTATCATCCTGATACATGGCACTGCCTTCAGGATACAATGTTTGAACCATTGGGTGCACATGGTCCTCCAGAATGGTTCGGTAGTCCTTGGCAGTGACGCGCCCATCTAGCACAAGTATTGGGCCTAGGGAATGCCATGATATTGCAGCCCAAACCATCACTGATCCACCCCCATGCTTCACTCTGGGCATGCAACAGTCTGGGTGGTACGCTTCTTTGGGGCTTCTCCACACTGTAACTCTCCCGGATGTGGGAAAGACAGTGAAGGTGGACTCATCAGAGAACAATACATGTTTCACATTGTCCACAGCCCAAGATTTTCGCTGCTGGTACCATTGAAACCGACATTTGGCATTGGCACGAGTGACCAAAGGTTTGGCTATAGCAGCCCGGCCATGTACATTGACCCTGTGGAGCTCCCGACGGACAGTTTTGGTGGAAACAGGAGAGTTGAGGTGCACATTTAATTCTGCAGTGTTAGATTCATTCATCTAATGCCCACAGGAGCATCCTATTGAGTGTTCAATTGAACTTTTCATGTCTAGCAGGCCCCTTGGTCACTGCCCAAAGAGTAGTTTAAGTGGACAATGCCCAGAGGATGCTTGGGTAGTGTTCCGGATTGCCAAGAGCACATAGGGTAAGTGTAGGTCTGAGTTCCTCCCTTCTTCGTCTAACACACACAGGAGCATCCTCTTTAGTGTTCGGGTTAATCTTTCAACAAATCCATTGATTTGAGCGTGGTTGACATCGTCTTGTGTTTAACCTGCAACATCTGACACAGAACAACCCTGGGCTTAGATGTGAATGGTTTGCCTTGATCTGAGACATGTCGTAAGTATCTGTTATTTATTGGCTGGTTATTGGACAATGTCTGTTGTTTTGCAGGTGAGTGTGAGTAACTATCTTCTGTGTCCGTAGCTGACACTCGACCACACCCCCACATGTAATGGGTAGGTATGAGTCATGTCTTGCTGTTTATCAAGTACAATTATTTGTTTATTGCTACAAAAGCCTGGAAGTAAACTGTATGTAGCTGGTGTTTAATATGCTTGTCTGTGTAAATATCTGGTGTTTACTATTCTTACATACTTGTGTGTACACCACAGGCGATATCCAGGAAATATATGGTATGTAGCTGGTTAATAATATGCACGTCTTGGTAAATATGTTGTGTTTATTATTTACATGTTTATCTATCTGCGTAAACTGGAGATAGTAGCTGGAAAGGCTATGTTATCTAGCTGGATTGGAACGCAAAATGTCCGCAAACTGGTACACCAACTCCATCAGGTACTCGTTCTGGGATGGAGTGTGATCAGCCCCTTTCTGCACCAAGTTACTCCCTTCCTCATCTAACACCCACAGGAGCATCCTCTTCAGTTTTCAGTTGAACCTTTCACTTCTAGAAGGCCCCTTGGTCGCTGTCTGAAGAGGACTTTGAATGGTGATTGCCCAGTGAAAGCTTGAGTAGTCTCCTGGATGGCGAAGAGCAGATAGGGTAAGAGTAGATCTGAGTTCCTCCCTTCCTTGTCTAATACCCACAGGAGCATCCTCTTCATCATTCAGTTCAGTTGAACCCTTCATGTCTAGAAGCCACCTTGGTCACTGTCCTAAGAGGAGTTTGAGTTGTGATTGCCTGCTGGATGCTTGAGTAGTCTCCTGGATGGCGAAGAGCACATTGTGTAAGAGTTCCTCCCTTCCTCATCTAAAACCCACAGGATCATCCTCTTTGGTATTCAGTTGAACCTTTGATGTCTAGAAGGCCCCGTGGTTGCTGTCCAAAGAGGAGTTTGAGTGGTGATTGCCCGGAGGATGCTTGGGTAGTGTTCCGGATAGCGAAGATCACGTTGGGTAAGAGTAGGTCTGAGTTCCTCCCTTCCTTGTCTAACACCCACAGGAGCATCCTCTTCAGTGTTCAGTTGAACCTTTCATGGCTAGAAGACCCCTGGTCGCTGTCCGAAGGAGAGTTTGAGTGGTGATTGCCCGGAGGATGCTTGGGTAGTGTTCCAGATGATGAAGAGCACATGGGGTAAAAGTAGGTCTGAGTTCCTCCCTTCTTTGTCTGACACCCACAGGAGCATCCTCTTGAGTGTTCAGTTGAACCTTTCATGTCTAGAAGGCCCCTTTTTCACTCTCCGAAGAGTAGTTTGAGTGGCGAATGCCCAGAGGATGCTTGGGTAGTGTTCTGGATGGTGACGAGCAGATAGGGTAAGTGAAACAAGTGTAGGTCTTATTTCCTCCCTTCCTCGTCTAACACCCTCAGGAGCATCCTCTTCAGTGTTCGGTTTAACCTTTCAACAAATCCATTGATTCGAGCGTGGTTGACGTCGTCTGGTTTTTAACCTGCAACATCTGACACAGACCAACCCTGGGCTTAGATGTGAATGGTTTGCCTTGATCTGAGACATGTCGTAAGTATCTGTTATTTATTGGCTGGTTATTGGACAATGTCTGGTGTTTTGCAGGTGAGTGTGAGTAACTATCTTCTGTGTCCGTAGCTGACACTCGAACATACCCCCACTGCCACAGTATTGTAATGTGTCCCCTTTTCAGTGGATGAGTGGGGTAAATATCTGATCTTTAATATCTTAACATGTTTCTCTGTTAACCTAAGGTCCTAGTGGGGAAGTGTGTGTACACCACAGGCGATATCAAGGAAATATATGGTATGTAGCTGGTTAATAATATGCACGTCTTGGTAAATATGTTGTGTTTATTATTTACATGTTTATCTATCTGCTTAAACTGGAGATACTAGCCAGAAAGGTTATGTTAATTAGCTGGATTGGAACCCAAAATGTCCGTAAACTGGTACACCAGCTCCATCAGGTACTCGTTCTGGGATGGAGTGTGATCAGCCCCTTTCTGCACCAAGGTACTCCCTTCCTCATCTAACACCCACAGGAGCATCCTCTTCATTGTTCAGTTGAACCTTTCACTTCTAGAAGGCCACTTGGTCACTATCTGAAGAGGAATTTGAATGGTGATTGCCCAGTGAAAGCTTGAGAAGTCTCCCCGCTAGCGAAGAGCACATAGGGTGAGAGTAGGTCTGAGTTCCTCCCTTCCTCGTCTAACACCAACAGGAGCATCCACTTCAGTGTTCAGTTGAATCTTTCACATATAGAAGGCCCCTTGGTCACTGTCCAAAGAGGAGTTTAAGTGATGATTGCCCAGTGGATGCTTGGGTAGTCTCCTGGATGGCGAAGAGCAGATAGGGTAAGAGTAGATCTGAGTTCCTCCCTTCCTTGTCTAATACCCACAGGAGCATCCTCTCCATCATTCAGTTCAGTTGAACCCTTCATGTCTAGAAGCCACCTTGGTCACTGTCCTAAGAGGAGTTTGAGTTGTGATTGCCTGCTGGATGCTTGGGTAGTCTCCCGGATGGCGAAGAGCACATTGTGTAAGAGTTCCTCCCTTCCTCATCTAAAACCCATAGGATCATCCTCTTCGGTATTCAGTTGAACCTTTGACATCTAGAAGGCCCCGTGGTCACTGTCCAAAGAGGAGTTTGAGTGGTGATTGCCCGGAGGATGCTTGGGTAGTGTTCCGGATAGCGAAGATCACGTTGGGTAAGAGTAGGTCTGAGTTCCTCCCTTCCTTGTCTAACACCCACAGGAGCATCCTCTTCAGTGTTCAGTTGAACCTTTCATGGCTAGAAGACCCCTGGTCGCTGTCCGAAGGAGAGTTTGAGTGGTGTTTGCCCAGAGGATGCTTGGGTAGTGTTCCAGATGATGAAGAGCACATGGGGTAAAAGTAGGTCTGAGTTCCTCCCTTCTTTGTCTGACACCCACAGGAGCATCCTCTTCAGCGTTCAGAACAGTTGAACCCTTCACATCTAGAAGGCACCTTGGTCACTGTCCTAAGAGGTGTTTGAGTGGTGATTGCCTGATGGATGCTTGGGTAGTCTCCCAGATGGCGAAGAGCACATAGTGTAAGAGTAGGTCTGAGTTCCTCCCTTCCTCAACTAACACCAACAGGAGCATCCTCTTGAGTGTTCAGTTGAACCTTTCATGTCTAGAAGGCCCTTTTTTCACTCTCCGAAGAGTAGTTTGAGTGGCGCTTGCCCAGAGGATGCTTGGGTAGTGTTCTGGATGGTGACGAGCACATAGGGTAAGTGTAGGTCTTATTTCCTCCCTTCCTCATCTAACACCCACAGGAGCATCCTCTTCAGTGTTCGGTTTAACCTTTCAACAAATCCATTGATTCGAGCGGGTTGACGTCGTCTGGTTTTTAACCTGCAACATCTGACACAGACCAACCCTGGGCTTAGATGTCAATGGTTTGCCTTGATCTGAGACATGTCGTAAGTATCTGTTATTTATTGACTAGGTATTGGACAATGTCTGTTGTTTTGCAGGTGAGTGTGTGTAACTATCTTCTCTGTCCGTAGCTGACACTCGAACATACCTCCACTGCCACAGTACTGTAATGTATCCCCTTTTCAGTGGATGAGTGGGGTAAATATCTGATCTTTAATATCTTAACTTTTTTCTCTGTTAACCTAAGGTCCTAGTGGGGAAGTGTGTGGTAAGTAGATGATGTTTATTGGTTGTAAATGCGGAATTATCTTAATGTGCATGTAATGGGTAGGTGTGAGTCATTTCTAGCTGTTTATTAAGTACATTCATTTGTTTATTGCTACAAAAGCCAGGAAATAATGATATGTAGCTGGTTTTTAATATGCATGTCTTTGTAAATATCTGGTGTTTACTATTCTTACGTACTTGTGTGTACACCACAGGCAGTATCAAGGAAAGATATGGTATGTAGCTGGTTAATAATATGCACGACTTGGTAAATATGTTGTGTTTATTATTTACATGTTTATCTATCTGCTTAAACTGGAGATACTAGCCAGAAAGGTTATGTTAATTAGCTGGGTTGGAACGCAAAATGTCCACAAACCCGTACACCAACTCCATCAGGTACTCGTTCTGGGATGGAGTGTGATCAGCCCCTTTCTGCACAAAGGTACTCCCTTCCTCATCTAACACCCACAAGAGCATCCTCTTCAGTGTTCGGTTTAACCTTTTAACAAATCCATTGATTTGAGCGTGGTTGACATTGTCTGTTGTTTAACCTGCAACATCCGACACAGAACAACCCTGGGCTTAGATGTAAATGGTTTGCCTTGATCTGAGACATGTCATAAGTATCTGTTATTTATTGGCTAGGTGTTGGACAATGTCTGGTGTTTTGCAGGTGAGTGTGAGTAACTATCTTCTCCGTCCATAGCTGACACTCGACCACACCCCCACTGCCACAGTATTGTAATCTGTCCCCTTTTCAGTGTATGAGTGTGGTAAATATGGTCCTATAAGTTCCTAATGGGGAAGTGTGTGGTAAGTGGCTGATGTTTATTGGTTGTAAATGTGGAATTATCTTAATGTGCATGTAATGGGTAGGTGTGAGTCATTTCTTGCGGTTTTTTAAGTACATTTATTTGTTTATTGCTACAAAAGCAAGGAAATAAACAAAAATATGTACAGGGGTTGGACAATGAAACTGAAACGCCTGGTTTTAGACCACAATAATTCATTAGTATGGTGTAGGGCCTCCTTTTGCGGCCAATACAGCATCAATTCGTCTTGGGAATGACAGATACAAGTCCTGCACAGTGGCCAGAGGGATTTTGAGCCATTCTTTTTGCAGAATAGTGGGCAGGTCACTACATGATGCTGGTGGAGGAAAACGTTTCCTGACTCGCTCCTCCAAAACACCCCAAAGTGGCTCAATAATATTTAGATCTGGTGACTGTGCAGGCCATGGGAGATGTTCAACTTCACTTTCATGTTCATCAAACCACTCTGTCACCAGTATTGCTGTGTGTATTGGTGCATTATCATCCTGATACATGGCACTGCCTTCAGGATACAATGTTTGAACCATTGGGTGCACATGGTCCTCCAGAATGGTTCGGTAGTCCTTGGCAGTGACGCGCCCATCTAGCACAAGTATTGGGCCTAGGGAATGCCATGATATTGCAGCCCAAACCATCACTGATCCACCCCCATGCTTCACTCTGGGCATGCAACAGTCTGGGTGGTACGCTTCTTTGGGGCTTCTCCACACTGTAACTCTCCCGGATGTGGGAAAGACAGTGAAGGTGGACTCATCAGAGAACAATACATGTTTCACATTGTCCACAGCCCAAGATTTTCGCTGCTGGTACCATTGAAACCGACATTTGGCATTGGCACGAGTGACCAAAGGTTTGGCTATAGCAGCCCGGCCATGTACATTGACCCTGTGGAGCTCCCGACGGACAGTTTTGGTGGAAACAGGAGAGTTGAGGTGCACATTTAATTCTGCAGTGTTAGATTCATTCATCTAATGCCCACAGGAGCATCCTATTGAGTGTTCAATTGAACTTTTCATGTCTAGCAGGCCCCTTGGTCACTGCCCAAAGAGTAGTTTAAGTGGACAATGCCCAGAGGATGCTTGGGTAGTGTTCCGGATTGCCAAGAGCACATAGGGTAAGTGTAGGTCTGAGTTCCTCCCTTCTTCGTCTAACACACACAGGAGCATCCTCTTTAGTGTTCGGGTTAATCTTTCAACAAATCCATTGATTTGAGCGTGGTTGACATTGTCTTGTGTTTAACCTGCAACATCTGACACAGAACAACCCTGGGCTTAGATGTGAATGGTTTGCCTTGATCTGAGACATGTCGTAAGTATCTGTTATTTATTGGCTGGTTATTGGACAATGTCTGGTGTTTTGCAGGTGAGTGTGAGTAACTATCTTCTGTGTCCGTAGCTGACACTCGACCACACCCCCACATGTAATGGGTAGGTATGAGTCATTTCTTGCTGTTTATTAAGTACAATTATTTGTTTATTGCTACAAAAGCCTGGAAGTAAACTGTATGTAGCTGGTGTTTAATATGCTTGTCTGTGTAAATATCTGGTGTTTACTATTCTTACATACTTGTGTGTACACCACAGGCGATATCCAGGAAATATATGGTATGTAGCTGGTTAATAATATGCACGTCTTGGTAAATATGTTGTGTTTATTATTTACATGTTTATCTATCTGTGTAAACTGGAGATAGTAGCTGGAAAGGCTATGTTATCTAGCTGGATTGGAACGCAAAATGTCCGCAAACTGGTACACCAACTCCATCAGGTACTCGTTCTGGGATGGAGTGTGATCAGCCCCTTTCTGCACCAAGTTACTCCCTTCCTCATCTAACACCCACAGGAGCATCCTCTTCAGTTTTCAGTTGAACCTTTCACTTCTAGAAGGCCCCTTGGTCGCTGTCTGAAGAGGACTTTGAATGGTGATTGCCCAGTGAAAGCTTGAGTAGTCTCCTGGATGGCGAAGAGCACATAGGGTAAGAGTAGATCTGAGTTCCTCCCTTCCTTGTCTAATACCCACAGGAGCATCCTCTTCATCATTCAGTTCAGTTGAACCCTTCATGTCTAGAAGCCACCTTGGTCACTGTCCTAAGAGGAGTTTGAGTTGTGATTGCCTGCTGGATGCTTGAGTAGTCTCCTGGATGGCGAAGAGCACATTGTGTAAGAGTTCCTCCCTTCCTCATCTAAAACCCACAGGATCATCCTCTTTGGTATTCAGTTGAACCTTTGATGTCTAGAAGGCCCCGTGGTTGCTGTCCAAAGAGGAGTTTGAGTGGTGATTGCCCGGAGGATGCTTGGGTAGTGTTCCGGATAGCGAAGATCACGTTGGGTAAGAGTAGGTCTGAGTTCCTCCCTTCCTTGTCTAACACCCACAGGAGCATCCTCTTCAGTGTTCAGTTGAACCTTTCATGGCTAGAAGACCCCTGGTCGCTGTCCGAAGGAGAGTTTGAGTGGTGATTGCCCGGAGGATGCTTGGGTAGTGTTCCAGATGATGAAGAGCACATGGGGTAAAAGTAGGTCTGAGTTCCTCCCTTCTTTGTCTGACACCCACAGGAGCATCCTCTTGAGTGTTCAGTTGAACCTTTCATGTCTAGAAGGCCCCTTTTTCACTCTCCGAAGAGTAGTTTGAGTGGCGAATGCCCGGAGGATGCTTGGGTAGTGTTCTGGATGGTGACGAGCAGATAGGGTAAGTGAAACAAGTGTAGGTCTTATTTCCTCCCTTCCTCGTCTAACACCCTCAGGAGCATCCTCTTCAGTGTTCGGTTTAACCTTTCAACAAATCCATTGATTCGAGCGTGGTTGACGTCGTCTGGTTTTTAACCTGCAACATCTGCAACCAACCCTGGGCTTAGATGTCAATGGTTTGCCTTGATCTGAGACATGTCGTAAGTATCTGTTATTTATTGACTAGGTATTGGACAATGTCTGTTGTTTTGCAGGTGAGTGTGAGTAACTATCTTCTCTGTCCATAGCTGACACTCGAACATACCCCCACTGCCACAGTATTGTAATGTGTCCCCTTTTCAGTGGATGAGTGGGGTAAATATCTGATCTTTAATATCTTAACATGTTTCTCTGTTAACCTAAGGTCCTAGTGGGGAAGTGTGTGTACACCACAGGCGATATCAAGGAAATATATGGTATGTAGCTGGTTAATAATATGCACGTCTTGGTAAATATGTTGTGTTTATTATTTACATGTTTATCTATCTGCTTAAACTGGAGATACTAGCCAGAAAGGTTATGTTAATTAGCTGGGTTGGAACGCAAAATGTCCACAAACCCATACACCAGCTCCATCAGGTACTCGTTCTGGGATGGAGTGTGATCAGCCCCTTTCTGCACAAAGGTACTCCCTTCCTCATCTAACACCCACAAGAGCATCCTCTGTTGGGCAGCTGTGGTTTTATGTTTTTTGGATACAATCCGGGTTAGCACCCGGACATCCCTTTCAGACAGCTTCCTCTTGCGTCCACAGTTACTCCTGTTGGATGTGGTTCGTCCTTCTTGGTGGTATGCTGACATTACCCTGGATACCGTGGCTCTTGATACATCACAAAGACTTGCTGTCTTAGTCATAGATGCGCCAGGGAGACGTGCACCAACAATTTGTCCTCTTTTGAACTCTGATATGTCACCCATAATGTTGTGTGCATTGCAATATTTTAAGCAAAACTGTGCTATTACTCTGCTAATTAAACCTTCACACTCTGCTCTTACTGGTGGAATGTGCAATCAATGAAGATTGGCCACCAGGCTGGTCAAATTTAGCCATGAAACCTCCAACACTAAATTGGCCAGGGTTTCAGTTTCATTGTCCAACCCCTGTAGTATGTAGCTGGTTAATAATATACACGTCTTGGTAAATATGTGGTGTTTATTATTTACATGTTTATCTATTTGCTTAAACTGGAGATAGTAGCCGGAAAGGTTATGTTAATTAGCTGGGTTGGAACGCAAATGTCCTCATTCTGGGATGGAGTGAGATCAGCCTCTCTCTGCACCAAGGTACTCCCATCCTCATCTAACACCCACAGGAGCATCCTCTTCAGTGTTCAGTTGAACCTTTCACTTCTAGAAGGCCCTTTGGTCGCTGTCTGAAGAGGAGTTTGAGTGGTGATTGCCTGATGAATGCTTGGGAAGTCGCCCGAATGACTAAGAGCGCATAGGGTAAGAGTAGGTCTGAGTTCATCCCTTCCTCATCTAATGCCCACAGGAGCATCCTATTGAGTGTTCAATTGAACTTTTCATGTCTAGCAGGCCCCTTGGTCACTGCCCAAAGAGTAGTTTGAGTGGATAATGCCCAGAGGATGCTTGGGTAGTGTTTCGGATTGCCAAGAGCACATAGGGAAAGTGTAGGTCTGAGTTCCTCCCTTCCTCGTCTAACACACACAGGAGCATCCTCTTCAGTGTTCGGGTTAATCTTTCAACAAATCCATTGTTTCGAGCGTGGTTGATATCGTCTTGTGTTTAACCTGCAACATCTGACACAGAACAACCCTGGGCTTAGATGTGAATGGTTTGCCTTGATCTGAGACATGTTGTAAGTATCTGTTATTTATTGGCTGGTTATTGGACAATGTCTGGTGTTTTGTGGGTGAGTGTGAGTAACTATCTTCTGTGTCTGTAGCTGACACTCGACCACACCCCCACTGCCACAGTATTGTAATGTGTCCCCTTTTTATTGGGTGAGTGTGTTAATTATCTGATCTTTAATATCTTAACTTGTTTCTCTGTTTACCTAAGGTTCTAGTGGGGAAGTGTGTGGTAAGTAGCTGATGTTTATTGGTTGTAAATGCGAAATTATCTTAATGTGCATGTAATGGGTAGGTGTGAGTCATTTCTTGCTGTTTATTAAGTACAATTATTTGTTTATTGCTACAAAAGCCCGGAAATAAACTGTATGTAGCTGGTGTTTAATATGCATGTCTTTGTAAATATCTGGTGTTTACTATTCTTACATACTTGTGTGTACACCACAGGTGATATCAAGGAAATATATGGTATGTAGCTGGTTAATAATATGCACGTCTTGGTAAATATGTGGTGTTTATTATTTACATGTTTATCTATCTGCTTAAACTGGAGATAGTAGCCGGAAAGGTTATGTTATCTAGTTGGGTTGGACGCAAAATGTCCGCAAACCGGTACACCAACTCCATCAGGTACTCTTTCTAGGATGGAGTGTGATCAGCCCCTTTCTGCACCAAGGTACTCCCTTCCTCATCTAACACCAACAGGAGCATGCTCTTCAGTGTTCAGTTGAATATTTCACGTATAGAAGGCCCCTTGGTCACTGTCCAAAGAGGAGTTTGAGTGATGATTGCCCAGTGGATGATTGGGTCGTCTCCCAGATGGCGAATAGCAGATAGGGTAAGAGTAGATTCTAGTTCCTCCCTTCCTTGTCTAATACCCACAGGAGCATCCTCTTCATCATTCAGTTCAGTTGAACCCTTCATGTCTAGAAGGCACCTTGGTCACATGTCCTAAGAGGAGTTTGAGTTGTGATTGCCTGATGGATGCTTGGGTAGTCGCCCGGATGGCGAAGAGCACATAGGTTAAGAGTAGGTCTGAGTTCCTGCCTTCCTTTCTAATACCCACAGGAGAATCCTCTTCAGTATTCAGTTGAACCTTTGATGTCTAGAAGGCCCCGTGGTTGCTGTCCAAAGAGGAGTTTGAGTGGTGATTGCCCGGAGGATGCTTGGGTAGTGTTCCGGATAGCGAAGATCACGTTGGGTAAGAGTAGGTCTGAGTTCCTCCCTTCCTTGTCTAACACCCACAAGAGCATCCTCTCCAGTGTTCATTTGAACCGTTCACTTCTGGAAGGCCTCTTGGTCACTGTCTGAAGAGGAATTTGAATGGTGATTGCCCAGTGAAAGCTTGAGTTGTCCCCCGGATGGCGAAGAGCAGATAGGGTAAGAGTATATCTGAGTTCCTCCCTTCCTTGTCTAATACCCACAAGAGCATCCTCTTCATTATTCAGTTCAGTTGAACCCTTCATGTCTAGAAGGCACATTGGTCACTGTCCTAAGAGGAGTTTGAGTGGTGATTGCCTGATGGACGCTTGGGTAGTCTCCCGGATGGCGAAGAGCACATAGTGTAAGAGTAGGTCTGAGTTCCTGCCTTCCTTGTGTAATACCCACAGGAGAATCCTCTTCAGAGGAAACACCGGAGCACGGATTCGGCAGTCAGAACTAAGTGAGCACTGAGCAGGCAATTGTTGTAGTCAAGACCGGCACCACGATATGCAATGTCCAAACATTTTATTTTGGACTACCAAAAAAGAAAAGAGAGAGATAGAATAGGAAAAGAAAACAACAGTGCAGGTGAGAACATGGCGATGTTGTGTTTTATGATAAGAGAAAGAATGTTACAAAGCTAGCAATTAAAAATCTTAGCTTACTCTAAACTGTGAAATAACATGTAAAGTCTTTGAACCTGAGGCAATTTTTAAGAGATAAAATATGAAGAATTATATGAAATCTATGTGTGTACTGTTACAAAATATTAAAATGAGAAACCCTCTGTTTACACTCTCAGAGAGTGCAGCAGTGGGTCCATAACAACAAGGTTCTACTGCTAGTTTTTTAGCCCTTTTCACTTTGGATTATTTTATTATTTTATTTATTTTGAATTAGCCAGACATGCTTTGAAAGAAGGCAAAGTGGTGATTTGAGTTATATTTTGTTTATTTATTTATATTACTGATTAAAAGATATACGTTCTGGACAACGAGCACAGTGTCTCTCAATAAAACACAATTCAAATAAAAAAATCATCAAGTTGTCATTTTTTATCTATAAGGGGATATCTGCTGCTTTATTTATAGTATAAAGTCACGGGGTAGACAAAGTCAATCCTGGAGATCCGCTGTCCTGCAGATTTCAGCTTCAACCCTGAGGAGAAAAAAAAAACAAAACAAAACATACCTGTCTATAGCCTTAGTGTTCCTGAAGACCTTGATTAGCTTGTTCAGGTGTGCTTGATTAAGGTTGGAGCTAAACTCTGCAGGACAGCGGCCCCCCACAACCGACATTACCTATCTTGGTATAGCACAATTTCTGCATAAATATTTCTGTGAATCGCAGAATTTTAGGAGGGCTGAGTATAAAATGGCCTAGTGACAACCATGGTGGTGTCATGATGATATAGAGTTGGATTAATTCGGGAAGAACACCAGTGAAGGTCTAGGTGTGAAAAGCACGTTCTTCATGTGAGCCAGTTTCATCATGGTGCTTGATGGGTTTTGCAAATGCACTTGACAATACTGTTCTTGCAAGAACTATTCCAGAATACCGGACCTTCGTGTCTTAAAATAACAACTGACTGTTGTTTTTAGTCATTACATATGGATTACTTAAGTCCATGTGTGTTATTTCATAGTTTTGAAATCTCCAGTATTGTTCTGGAATGTAGAAAATAAATCCCTAAACAAAAAACACTGAATTAAAAGGTGTGTCCAAACATATATATATATATATATATATATATATATATATATATATATATATATATATATATATACATATATATATATATATATATATACATACATATATATATATATATATATATATATATATATATATATATATATACATATATATATATATATATATATATATATATATATATATATATACATATATATATATATATACATATATATATATATATATATATATATATATATATATATATATATATATATATATATATATATATACATACATATATATATATATATATATATATATATATATATATATATATATATATATAGATATGGTTGCTGTGGTGTTCTCTCTAGTCTCTAGGTGTGTTATTGTAGCAATGAGCCCTAGTGACCATTAGAGTCCATGATGACATCAGTGGCAGGATGTGAATTTGTGTACCGGAATGCGACATTTCCTCATCATCTTTGATGGACTTGTTGGTGATAATAGGCGAAACAGATCAGGTCGTGTAAAAGATTGAGCATGGGCTGCAGGAGCTCCAGAATTACAGTGGTGGAACCCGCAAAACCGGGCTGCCTCGACACTACAAATGAGGTACAGTCAGTTTTTCATCACATTTCCTCCTCGCTTTAGTAACATTAAAATATCAATCAGTAAGGAGAATGTCGTATGTCGATGCGTATGAAAAAAAAAGTTTTCTGAGTATGCAGTTCTACTCTTTTAATATGAAGTGAGAGTTAATAATAATTGAAGAGTTTCTCATGACCCAGTTACATTGTGTGATGTTCTGGTGTTTTGCCAGTGTTCATCCCCACAACAGAAGATGGAGACCACTAACCCAGAGGCAATGTGTGTATGGTTTAGTTCGTTCTTTTGCAGCAAGTCTGGATTAGCCGACGTGCTGTCTTTGATGTTTTTCTTATTCAGAATTAAATTGCAGAAGCAGCATGTGATTCGTTTGGGCCTTGATGTCAGTACTGTTAGACTTCCAGCACAGATATTGTGCATTGGGTTCACAGACATAAGAATATCCTGGCTCTTAGAGGGTGTAACTGGGGCAGGCAAAGAAGTAGGTGAAGATGGAGGACTGGGAGACTTGACTTTAATATCAAGGATGTTCAGGCTCCCTCTGGCACTGTCTTCACTGCACTGAGGGTCCGAGAGATTATTCTCACTGCATATAGGGACTGAGGTGTTGACTGGTGGGGTCAAGTGACTAGAAGATGCATTTGAAGTGCTGGGGATGAGTGAAGAGCTACAAGGTGTGTGCAGTTGCATGTTTATGGATATCCCGTATTTGTGTATATGTTCTGTGAAGTAATTTGTAGATTTTTTTCTCTGTAAGAGAGAGACATGGTATGGTTATATGAGAGTAGAAAATGACATGGCCTAAAAAAAGAGTGCAAACCTGAAACCCCAAATAAAATATGTCATAGCTCATTAATCACTTTACCTTGAAATTCAATCGCTGTTTTCTCATGAGTTTGTATGTGAGCCACAAGCGCAGCATACTCCCCCATCCTGTTGCAGAACCTGCATTTTATACTTGTCTGGGCCAATACAAATAGGTTTAGGTCGTTTCCCTTTTGGGCAAATAGTGACGTGAAGCTGCAATAAAAAAGCAAAATGTTATGATATCGGACACTTTTCAGTTAAGGTTGAATGAAAAATGACTTTAATAACTATCAAAACACTCAACATGCATTAGCATGATTAGACAGATTAGGCAATATAGACGGTGGCATTAGTTGGCGGATGGTGGCATTAGAGATGCAGATTATGGTCCTGATATTACATTTAAATGGAGTCAGATGCTTGAGAGTTAAAACAACAACAGCAACAACAAAAAAACAGGGAATATAAGTTAGTGTGAATTAGTTTCAAAGCACAGGGTGAAAAACTGAAATGCACTTCTGTTTTCTCTTGCAAAAATAAATAAATAAATAAATAAATAAATAAATAAATAAATAAATAAATAAATAAACTCAGCAGATTTTTACATTCATGCAAAATACAGTGCAGTTTATTCATTTTAGCCCTAACTGACAAAAATATTGCACTGCGATAAAGATTAGCTCCTTTAAACTTCACACACACTAAGTGACTAATCACTCATCACCTGTCATGCATGCTAAACACTGGGGGTGTGTATAGGCTTAAATATATTTAACGTGCCTTTTCCCGTGGTTCTTTATGTAATTAAGTGATCTGATCTTTGATTTCTTCTAATGTTTGTACTGGAAATACTAAATTCTGTATTCTCATCCATATCAAGGTATCGTGTTAACCTGCAAATCCTGCTTTTTGTAATGAACCCTTGCATTACTATCTGCATACTGATATTCAATCGACCATGTTCAAAAATGCACGAAAAGAATTTGGAAAGGAGCCTACACCTGAAATAAAAGTGAGTGAAGCTCAAAGTGAAACCTGATCAAACGTACAAACAAGCCAGAAAGCAGGTAACTGGAATTACTTCCCAAAATACACTCAGTTAAGTGACAAAAGTTAAAGAGTGTAAAGCTACAAGTTATCGAGTTAGCCAGTCAGCTTACCTCAGCTTAACTTCTCCCCTTCTCTTTCTCTTGAGGCTGAAAGAGGAAGAAAGCATCTCTGGAATCCGTGTTGTGTGAAAGATGGAACTGCAAAATCTTTTGTTCAATGTTCCCAAATCTATTCCATATCTATCTATCTATCTATCTATCTATCTATCTATCTATCTATCTATCTATCTATCTATCTATCTATCTCATCTGTCTGTCTGTCTATATATCTATCTATATATCTATCTAATATTGGGTAAGTCCCACTTTGTGCCACCTAGCTCTGAGCCATTAAGGTATGGACTCCACAAAACCTCTGAAGCTCTGCTGTGGTATTTGCTTTAACAGCAGATCATTTAAGTTGTGAAGCTGTGAGGTGGGGCCTTCATGGGTCTTGTTTGTCCAGCACATCCCACAGATACTCAATCAGATTGGAATCTGGACAATTTGGAGTCCACCTTGATCAACACCTTGATAAAATTATTCCTGAACAGTTTTTGCAGCTTGGCCGGCAGCATTATCTTGCTGAAAGTGGACACTGCCATTAGGCAATACCGTTGCCATGAAGGGGTGTACTTAATCTGCAACAATGTTTAGGCAGGAGGTACGTGTCTTCCACATGAATGCAAGAAACCAAAGTTTCCACTCTCATCATTAAGCCTTGGGTGCCCATGACCCCGTTGTTGGTATACTAGTTGTCCTTACTTGGACCACTTTTGGTAGGTACTAACCAATGCATACTGGGACATGCTCTGACCCAGTCATTTAGCCATCACAATTTGTCAAAATAGCTATGGTCCCACTTGCCCATGTGGAGGAAATCTGATATTCCAAATGACATTCTTCTAAATTAGATTTAGGAGTGTGGAAGTTGGGATTTATCAATTCAATCTATCCACAAAAGCATTACTGTTCAACATGAGGAGACCTCATTCAATTGAACCCAGTGTGTGTGTGTGTGTGTGTGTGCATGCAAACTTTGTATCGTTGTAAATCGTCCATCATGCATCCAGCTTAGATGTAAATGCTAACTAATTAAAGTAACTAACATATTCCTTTTAATTTCAACCCCAATATACTGTGGTAGACAGTTACAATAACTTCAACATAGATGATGTCTAAATTGCATTTAATCTTTTTATTACATTATTATTGTTGTTATTGAACAACATGTATATGGGCACAGAAATTCAATTTCAATTCAATTTATTTTCTATAGTGCTTTTAACAAAGAGCATTGTCTCAAAGCAGCTTTACATGAGAAACAACATAAGAAAACAACAAACATAAACAGACAAACAGATAAACAGTCCTAGATGATATCCCAAGTGAGCAAGCCTGAGGTGACTGAGGCACCTGTGGCAAGGAAAAACTCCCTTAGATGGTAAGAGGAAGAAACCTTGAGAGGAACCAGACTCAAAAGGGAACCCATCCTCATTTGGGTGACAATTGTGTGATGCAGATACAGCATGTGTATAATGTTATGTAAATCAATAAGGAGGTTGGTGTCCACATGCTGCTTTGAATACCCCAATCCTCACAAAGCAGAACCCAGCTGGAGCTGGTCCATCTCCGGATGCCACTGGAGCTCTGTATGCCTCAGGATGGGTAGAAGAAGGGAAACAATGGAACAGCATTAGCGTAGCTGCTGTTCATAATATTAGCAGTACTAGATGATAATGTGCATTTAATCAAATGTACTGGAGCACAAGGTTATGGAATGTGTTAATTGTATGCCAGGCTAAAGAGATAAGTTTTTAGTCTACATTTAAACTGGGCGACTGTGTCTGAACCCTGAACACTGTCAGGAAGACTATTCCAAAGTTTAGGATCTAAATACGAAAACGCTCTACCTCCTTTTGTGGACTTTGATATTTTGGGAACTACTAGAAGTCCGTAATTTTACGATCTTAAAGAGCGTGGTGGATTGTAACACGTTAGAAGACTGGAGAGATAGGTGGGAGCTAAACCAATTAGAGCCTTGTACGTAAGTAGAGCTAATTTATAGTCAATTCTAAACTTAACAGGTAGCCAGTGCAGGGATGATAATATTGAGGTTATATGATAAAATTTTCTTGATCTGGCAAGAACTCTAGCGGCTGTATTCTGGACTAACTGTAGCTTGTTTATTGAAGATGCAGGACAACCACCTAGTAATGCATTACAATAGTCCAGTCTGGAGGTCATGAATGCATGAACTAGCTTTTCTGCATACGACACAGATAAAATGTTCTAAAAGCTTGGCAATATTTCTAAGATGGAAGAAGGCTGTTTTTGTGATATTGGAAATATGATTTTCAAAGGATAAGTTGCTGTCTAATATTACGCCCAGGTCTTTCACTGTTGATCTAGTAGTAACAGTACATCCTTCTAGATGCAAGCTGAATTGCGAGAGCTTCTGTGTGCTAGTTTTTGGGCCAGTAAGTAATATCTCTGTCTTATCAGAATTTAGCAATAGAAGATTATCAGTCATCCAATCTCTAATATCTTTAACACACTCAGTTAGTCTAGACAAATTAGATATTTCATCTGGTTTTGATGAAATATATAACTGGGTATCATCGGCAATACCAATGGAAACTAATCCCATTCCTTCTAATGATGTTACCCAATGGAAGCATGTATACCGAGAAAAGCAGAGGTCCTAAAACTGACCCTTGTGGGACCCTGTATTTCACTGGCACTACACTGGACAGTTCTCCATTTAAATCTAAGCAAAAGGTATTCTACTGACCCAAATTACAGGTCATGTTTGTGCAAATGAAAAGTAACCACAAATGCACCTTTCATAGCAAGGCTGGATAGTGTGGTTCACTATAGCTCAGGAGAAACAGTGATGCATTTTGTAAATAACACACAGTCTGTAAACCTCTTGGTCAAAAAAAAAAACTCAACAGGGTGCAAAGTAGTTTCAGAGGCTAAAACATAAGTGCATAAACACAATGCATGCCAATGACATGATATCACATCTACATCACATTCTGTTACACTGGGAAGCTTGACCAATTAGGAAACTTTTTAGTTAATGTGTTAACAGTTTAGTTGAA
The DNA here is from genome assembly GCF_019097595.1 of Hemibagrus wyckioides. Lineage (NCBI taxonomy): Eukaryota > Metazoa > Chordata > Actinopteri > Siluriformes > Bagridae > Hemibagrus > Hemibagrus wyckioides. The sequence goes on from NC_080728.1 coordinate 8,996,850, forward strand.
CTGTGTGCTTAGCGTTTTTGTTTTTGCTTAACTAATAGACTAACAGCAGCATGTGCAGAATGTGCAGATGAGGCTGCGTTGAGGTCACGTGCACACTAATAAACATGATTACATATAATGATGATGCGTGCTTATAATAATCTTTTAAGTGTACCATTGCATGTTTAACCTCATGGCATTATCAAAATAAGAGACACGAAGACCGTTCCTGTGTGTTCTGCTTTGAGCATTGAGATTAATTCTCGCTCGTTCCTGCAATCATAATATTTTTACTGTGCATTATTTATCGGATTATTGAATGATTCTTTCTTTCCACTCTGCTTGAGTAGCTTAAGCCCAGTGATCTTAAAACCAGATGCAATGCAATGCAATGCAAGGAACAATCTGGATCTGAAAAATTGTTCAATAAGACTTTAACTGTAAGACTAACTGTAAGAATAAGACTCTGTCCATAAGACTTTCCATCGCACAAGACTAAAAAGTTACCAGCCTGCTGTGCAAGATCAGAGTTAGGTCCATTAATATAGAAGATTATCTGTTTATAAACACAACAGAAAACCACATTTTAACTGTCATCTTTATGATCTATATGATCTAGATGACATCTATATATCTTATAAAAATGGCTTATGTACAAAAACACGCATTATTGCCCAAACATGTTCTGTAGTATACTCACCTTTGCTATAGACTGCTGGTGAAAAGCGCACATGCGCTGCAGATCTTCTTCCCCGTTTGTAGTTAAAAGTGGGCGTTCCGTGTAGAAAACACCTTCCCAGAAACCTAGTGACATTTACAGTATTAATTACACAATATTGTTGTTTTAAAACCTACTACCTTATCTAAATATGTTCACATATAGTTTACTTTAAAAGCTTGTTTATATTAGCTAGCTATTTGACAAGAAACTGCCCAGTCAGGTCCGAAAGAACAATATTGCTGATCGGTTGTAAAGGTTTTAAATTTACTACTATGAGTAAGACGTTATTGATTGTTATAGACTTTGTTAATATATTTATAGTACTTTGTAATGCACTAAATAGTGTATCAATATACTATAAACAACAAACAAGTTCAGTTTCCTATCGGACAATGTTTTGTGTAGGACCACAAATATGGCGGCGCACTGTACGCGAACATGACACCTTCAATACATCTTGTATTCTGCAGAAATACAACGAATAATCTGGTATTGGGGTAAAAGTCATGGGTGTAGTGAGACATGTCGTGTGTGCCATGTCTGGTGGGGTGGACAGCTCTGTCGCTGCTCTTTTGCTCAAGCGAAGAGGTGAGAAATTCGTCCATTCTTATCAGTAGGATCTGATGCTTAGACACAGGTTCCCAACACTGGACCTGCAGATTTAGTGTATTTCCTGCTCTAACACACTCACTTCAACTCAGGAAGGGGTGTTAAATAGCTGGTTAGTTGAATTCAGTGTGTTAGGAGTTGAGAAACTATTACAATTTTGTGGACAGGGGCTTCTACATTACCAGGGTTGGGAACCTGTGGCTTTGACTGTTACTTATTTTTGTTGCATTTATATGCTGATGTCTAGTGATATATGGTGATAAAAAATCATAGTTAATTTTAACAAAATTTTGACACTATCCAACAATGTTAATTCATATATTCTATATAATAGTGCTATACTAAATGATTAGGAGAAATCAGGTAATATGGTATAGACATTGTTTTGTCTTTATAGCAAAAAAATATTTGTAAACAGATGTCCAAGAATCTAGCTCTATAAGAAATTACAAAATGTTTCAATATCTGTTAGATGCATCCTGACCCATCTTTGGGTTTATTTTTGATAAATTAATGCATCATTAACTTCCCACTAACCCGAAAGTAAGTGTTCAGGTAGCTTAATAAATGTTCAAATGGCTTTTTAATATATTGTATGGAAAATCTCAAATATTATAAGTAGCTGTATATTGACAATATGGCATTATTTTAAATCTCACTCTTCTAGAGGCATTTGGGAAATATCCATAAAAGTATATGCTGTTTTAAGTGTTCACAGTGCCACCATGTGTATACACATACATACAGTGGTGCTGATTTGCTAACTTTGTTTATTTTAGGTTACCAGGTTACAGGAGTTTTCATGTAGAACTGGGATTCTCTGGATGAGAGCGGAGTGTGCACCTCAGAGAGAGACTGTGAAGATGCCTATAAAGTGTGCCGGATGCTGGATATGCCTTTCCATCAGGTCTCCTATGTCAAAGAGTACTGGCACAAAGTGTTTAGGTATGGTACTTCATTATTTTTATTTATTTATTTATTTATTTATTTATTTATTTTTGACAGCTGAACTCAAGTGCAGTCCTGTAAATCAGGCATCCAACATAGTTTGGTTATTTGATAACTAGGCTAAAACACATTTATTGAATATTGTATGATAGCTTTAGGACTGCAATTGGCATGGACAGTTTTGCATTCAAGTCTCCATCAGTGAACACTCTATAACTTCAAGAATAAGTTAAAACTAGAATGAATTTTGTGGTTATATAATTGCAACATATATGGCACCTGTAACGACTCGTCAGGCGTCGGAGTGTTAGAATTCATATGCAGATTTATTAAAGGACAGCAGACAAAATCGTAGTCAAAGTAACGTAGGCAAAGGGTCAAAAACCAGAAAACAAACACTGTAAATCTAAGCCAAAAACACAAAATCCAAAACTCGTAGTCAAAAGGTAAACGGGCAAGGTCATACACGAGGCAACTAGAAACTAACTGAATAAAGGCTTGGCAAGTACCGCAATAGGAAACAATGCTTCGCAACAAGGCTGAGATGGCATGCTGCTTAAATACGCCTCTGTACCGGAAGTGGGCAGAGATGGTTAATATTCGGGCGATGGCTCCCTCTGGTGTTCAGGCCCAGACTGCCTTGTGACAGAACCCCCCCATCTAGGAACACCTCCAGGTGTTCATCGTCGAGGGCGCCCCCTCGGGCGAGGAGCAGGTCTGTGGGGAAAGTTCTGGTGAAACACCTCTATGAGTGCGGGGTCCAGCATGTCGTGTGCATTGACCCAGCAGCGCTCCTCCGGGCCGTACCCCTCCCAGTCCACCAAGTATTGGAGGCGGCTGCCCTGGCGACGCGAGTTCAGAATGGTGTGAACACGTTAGGCGAGGGAGCCGTCAATGTTCAGGGGAGGGGGTGGCTCATGGGCACTGGGGCCCGTAGTCTGGGGTTTGTGATAGGGCTTGAGCAGAGACACATGAAACGTGGGCGAGATGCGATATGAGGCAGGCAGCTCCAGGTGATACGAGACAGGATTAATCTGGTGAACAATCTTGGCAGGGTAGTTTGAGTTTCAGGTTGCGCGTGGATAGCCAAACCCTTTGACCCACCTGGTAGGCTGGGTGAGGCTGACGTCAGCGATTGGCCTGAATTACCTGTCGACGTATCGCCCTTTGAAAGCGGACATGGGCTCGCTCCCAGGTCTCTTGGCTACGCTTGGACCATTCGTCTACTGGGGGGACATCGGAGGGCTCTTCGGACCATGGGAACAACAGTGGCTGATAGCCAAATACACATTGGAACGGCGTCAGCCCTGTTGAGGAATGAGTTAAGGAGTTCTGGGCATATTCAGCCCACGGGAGGAACTCACTCCATCTGTGCTGTTCCTTGCTGCAGTATACTCTCAGGAACCTCCCCAGCTCTTGATTCAGATGTTCGGCTTGACCATTGGATTGGGGATGATACCCTGAGCTCAGACTGACTTTGATCCCCAACTGTTTACAAAACTCCTGCCAGACTCTGGAGGTAAACTGTGTGCCCCGGTCCAACACTATGTCCTCAGGGAGGCCAAAATTCCGGAACATGTTATGAAAGATGGCCAAGGTGGTTTCCATAGGCGTGGGTAGGCCTTTCATAGGGAGGAGTTTACAAGCCTTGGAGAACCGGTCAATGACGACCATGATCGTCGTGAAGCCCTGCGACTCGGGGAGGTCTGTGAGAAAGTCTATGGAGATGTGAGACCAGGGACAGCGTAGGACGGGTAGCGGTTCTAACAGGCCTTCAGGCAAATGGCGGTCGGTCCGAGACTGGGCGCACACAGAACATGAGCGTACAAACCTCTCAACATCCTGATTTAGAGAAGGCCACCAAAAGGTCCGGTGCAGTAGCTGGGTCGTGCGGTGTATGCCCGGGTGGCCTGTGCTGGGGCTTTCGTGGGTCCACCTAATCAGTCTGTGACGGAGCGCCGTGGGCACAAACCGCTTGGAGGGTGGACAGTTTGGGGGTGGTGCCTCTGAGGTGTAGGCCTGATCGATTTCCCTCATGAAATCCCAACGTATGGGAGCTACCAGAACAGAAGGTGGGAGGATAGTGTCCGGGTGTGAGGGTGACTCGCTGACCTCATGAATTCTAGAGAGCGCATCAGCTTTCCCGTTCTTGGACCCAGGATGATAGGTGACAGTGAACTTGAACCGCGAGAAAAACAATGCCCACCTGGCTTGGCGTGAGTTCAGGCGTCTTGCTTCACGTAGATAAGCTAGGTTACGGTGATCGGTGAGAATGAGGAACGGGTGAATTGCCCCCTCCAACCAATGTCTCCACTCCTCCAGAGCAGTCTTCATGGCTAGCAGTTCCTTGTTGCCCACATCATAATTCAACTCCGCCGGTGTTAGTTTACGGGAGAAGAAGGCGCATGGGTGTAGTTTGCCAGACTCTGGCTGGCGTTGAGAGAGCACCGCCCCTATGCCGCTGTTCGAGGCGTCCACCTCCACTGTGAACGGTAAATCCGGTCGGGGGTGCCGGAGTATGGGGGCAGATGAGAAACTTTGCTTGAGCTTATTGGAGGCAGTTCTGGCTTGGTCAGTCCATCTTAGTTCCAGTGGCTTTCCTTTTAATAACTAGGTTAAGGGACTGGCTATGGTGCTATAATTCCGAATGAAACGGCGATAAAAGTTTGCAAACCCCAGAAATCGCTGTAGGCCTTTAATGCTGGTGGGCTCCGACCAGGATGTGATCGCTGATACCTTGGATTGGTCCATTTCTACTCCCTTTTGAGAAATCACATAACCCAGAAACGTTATGGAGGGACAGTGGAACTCACACTTTTCCAATTTTACGAAGAGGTTGTGGGCTGCAAGACAGTGAAGGATGGCTTGAAGGTGGGAAATATGTTGCTCATAGTTGGATGAATAAATCAGTATGTCGTCGATGTAAGCTATAACGTGACTGTGGAGCATGTCTCTGAACACTTCATTTATCATGGACTGAAAAACTGCTGGGGCATTGGGTAGTCCATACGGCATGACTAAATACTCGTAGTGTCCATTCGTGGTGTGAAAAGCAGTCTTCCATTCATCTCCCTCCCTTATCTTGATCAAGTTATAGGCGCTGCGCAGATCGAGCTTAGTGAATATTTTAGCTCCTTGTAGCTGTTTGAGGGCGGCTGGGACTAAAGGGAGAGGATAGGGGTATGGCACTGTGATCGCATTCAAACCGCGATAGTCAATGCATGGCCAGAGCCCTCTGTCCTTTTTTTCCACAAAGAAGAAACCCGCAGCAGCCGGTGATGTAGAGGGTCGGATATATCCTTCAGCGAGGGCCTCTTCGATGTAGTCCTCCATGGCCTTTTTTTTCTGGGATGGAGAGAGGGTAAACTCGACTCTTGGGTGGTATGGTGTTGGGAAGGAGTTCTATGGTGCAATCCCATGGTCTGTGTGGTGTGAGCCTGGTCGCCTTCTCCTTACTGAAAACCTCCTGCAGGTCGTAGTATTCTTGAGGGAGTGATATTAGATTGGCTGAACCTGGGCATTCTATGGACGTAGCGAGGCATGGTCGAGGAGTGTGCTTCTGAAAGCAGTTTTTTATACAGAAAGGGGCCCACCTACGGATGTCACCATCATTCCAGGAGATATCAGGGTCATGAAGCTGCAGCCAGGGGAGGCCCAGTACTATGGGGTTAGACGGGGAAGAGATGACAAAGAACGATAATCGCTCACGATGGAATAATCCGAGTTGGAAATCAATGGGTTGTGTTTGATGAGAAATGAGGCCCCCTCCGATGGGCTGATCATTAATGGCAGTCACTCGGAGTGGAGGTACGCATGGGACCGTGGGGATGTGGAGATCGTGCACCAGATTCCAGTCTATGAGGTTGACCGCCAAGCCTGAGTCAATCAGCGCTGTGACACAGAACTGAGAATTAGCAAGGAGCAAGAACGCAGGAAGAGAAACTTTGGATAATCGTTCTATTGTCTCTACCTGTGATGTAGCTTGCTTCTCAGGACATCGGAGCACTCTGTGGCCTGGTTTCCCGCAGTAAAAGCAGAGATTGAGTTTAGTGCGCCGCTCACGCTCTTCCTCGGTAACCCGAGCCCTCCCCAGTTGCATGGGTTCTGATAAATCCTCTGTGTATTGTTGAACCTCCATCATACGACGTGGCATGGTACGTGAGATGGCGGCTGTAGGTCGGTGTTGGCGGCGCAGGTTATCTAGACGAATGGCTGTGGAGATATATTGTGACAGCGTTACGTTGGTGTCGCGGCATGCCATTTCCGCTTGTAATTCCGGGTTGAGTCCCTCGCGGAACACCGCCATGAGAGCTGTCGCATTCCATCCGGACTGCGCGGCCAACGTGCGGAATTTAATGGCGTAATCCGCGGCCGTGTCCACCCCCTGGCACAACTCCAGCAGCTGTACGGACACATCCTTGCCTCCCGCCGGGTATTCGAACACTTCCTTGATCAAGTTAGCGAAGTAATCCGCGGACGCTTTGACTTGAGGGTCTGAGTCCCAAACCGCTGCTGCCCAATCTAGCACTCTACCAGTTAGCAGAGATAATATAAACGTGCACCTGGTTCTCTCGTTGCTGTATGCCTCGGGTTGATGAGCAAAGTAGTTGTCGCATCGACGAAGAAAACCCCGGCAGCGATCGGCGGATCCGTCGAACTTCTCTGGTAGAGCAAAACGAGGAAGTTCGCTGCGTACGTGGAATGCTGGTGCCGCGGCGGTGGTTTGGTCCCGTGGCTGTTGCTGGAGTTGTTGATTCGCGGCTTTCAGTGAGTCAACCTCCTCTTGATATGCACGGAGGAGGACTCGCTGTCGCCATAACGCCGCTTGCATATCTGCTGGACTCATTTCTGGCGAAGCATTCTGTAACGACTCGTCAGGCGTCGGAGTGTTAGAATCCATATGCAGATTTATTAAAGGACAGCAGACAAAATCGTAGTCAAGGTAACGTAGGCAAAGGGTAGGCAAACCAGAAAACAAACACTGTGAATCTAAGCCAAAAACACAAAATCCAAAACTCGTAGTCAAAAGGTAAACGGGCAAGGTCATACACAAGGCAACTAGAAACTGACAAAATAAAGGCTTGGCAAGTACCGCAATAGGAAACAATGCTTCGCAACAAGGCTGAGATGGCGCGCTGCTTAAATACGCCTCTGTACCGGAAGTGGGCAGAGATGGTTAATATTCGGGCGATGGCTCCCTCTGGTGTTCAGACCCAGACTGCCTTGTGACAGCACCGTTACAGAACGTAAATAATTTATACACACACTATTCGGTGTCACTCAGATTAGTATGGCTTTCCTTTTCTGGTAGAGAGTTTATTCCTATTATTAATATCGCCTCGGACTTGCTCATTAGGGATCAATAATTAATAATTAATACATTGTTACAGTTAAAATTAAAAGTAAAAAAAAATGAAAAGCAAAATTAAAATTTCTATCCTGTATTTAAATATTTTTTATAGATTTCTGTAAAACTGCTCAAAAACTAAAATAAAAAATAAAATCTAAAAAAGTGAGTTAAATACTCAAGTTTTTGTTTTTATTATTATTATTATTTAACCTATATTTTTTATTTCTTTACAGTAAAATAAAATGATCATAGTCTGAACATTCAACATATCTTTTCTTTAACAAGCTGTCTGTCTTCTTTGTTTTTTTTTTCCTTGTAGTAATCTTCTTGGGGAGTACCAGAAAGGCAGGACACCAAATCCAGACATATTGTGCAACAAACATATCAAATTCAAGCACTTCTATCAGTATGCAGTCAATATATTAGGTGAGGCTGCATGCTCGAAAACTTTCATTATGTCCTGCGGTGATGTTGATGTTTAGCGCTGAAAACGTATCCTGTTTGCTATGCAGGTGCTGTTTCAAGATTCAAGATTCAAGAAGCTTTATTGTCATTTCAACCATATATAGCTGACGCAGTACATAGTGAAATGAGACAACGTTTCTCCAGGACCTCTTGCTACATAAACATACAACATAAAGATCAAGCACAAGAACAACACAAAGCTAGGACCAAAAGTTCGTCCAAGCCACATAAAGTGTAAAGTGTGCCACATAAAGTGTACAGTGTAATGACAAGACAGTGCAAAAAATACTAAATACAAAAAAGACAACACAAAAACACAGGACACTTAGCACAGAAAAAAAAGAGAAAAAGAACATGCAGTGAAGTGTAAATTAAATGAAATAAAATGAGATGATGAACTTTGGGGTCTGACAACATGTATTGTGCAAAAATACAATATAGCAGCAGTTGAGGTAGTGCAAAATAGAAATAAACATAAATATAAATATAGCAGCAGATGAAAAACACAGGGGTTGATGTAATGCAATAAGTATCGAACAATATAAGTTATGTGTGTGTGTGTGTGTCCACACAGGTGAGAGAGAGAGCGAGAGTGTGGGTGTGTGTATGTGTGTGTGTATGTGTGTGTGAGAGACAGAGAGTTATGTACAGTTCAGTCCTGAGTGAGTGTGTGTGTGAGAGAGAGAGTTTTGTACAGTTTAGTCCCGGGTGTTGAGGAGCCTGATGGCTTGAGGAAAGAAACTGTTACACAGTCTGGTTGTGAGGGCCCGAATGCTCCGGTACCTCTTTCCAGACGGCAGGAGGGTGAAGAGTGTGTGTGAGGGGTGTGTGGGGTCAGCCACAATGCTGTTAGCTTTGCAGATGCAATGTGTAGTGTAAATGTCCTTGATAGAGGGGAGAGAGACTCCGATGATCTTCTCAGCTGTCCTCACTATCCGCTGAAGGGTCTTGCGATCCGAGAATTCCCAAACCAGGCAGCTGCTCAGGACACTCTCGATGGTCCCTCTGTAGAACACAGTCAGGATGGGGGGAGGGAGATGGGCTTTCCTCAGCCTCCTCAGGAAGTAGAGGCGTTGCTGGGCTTTTTTGGTGATGGAGCTGGTGTTGAGTGACCAGGTGAAGTTCTCTGCCAGATGAACACCAAGGAATTTGGTGCTCTTGACAATCTCCACAGAGGATCCGTCGATGGACAGTGGAGAGTGGTCACTCTGTGCTCTCCTGAAGTCAACAACCATCTCTTTAGTCTTGTTGATGTTCAGAGACAGGTTGTTGGCTGTACACCATGCTGTTAGCTGCTGCACCTCCTCTCTGTAAGCTGACTCATCGTTCTTGCTGATGAGACCCACCATGGTCGTGTCATCGGCGAACTTGACGATGTGGTTGGTTCTGTGCATTGCTGCACAGTCGTGAGTCAGCAGAGTGAACAACAGTGGACTGAGCACACAGCCCTGAGGAGCTCCAGTGCTCAGTGTGGTGGTGCTGGAAATGCTGTTCCCAATCCGGACTGACTGGGGTCTCCCAGTCAGGAAATCCAGGATCCAGTTGCAGAGAGAGGTGTTCAGGCTCAGCTTCTCAATCAGCTGCTAGGGGATGATTGTGTTGAATGCTGAACTGAACAGCATTCACACATATGTGTCCTTACAGTCCAGGTGTGTGAGGACAAGACGGAGGGTTGTGGTGATGGCATCGTCCGTGGAATGGTTAGGACGATACTCAAACTGCAAAGGGTCCAGTGAGGGTGCTAGCTGTGTTTTGACGTGCTTCATGATGAGCCTCTCGAAGCATTTCATCCCAATTGGTGTGTGTACGATGGGATGATAGTCATTGAGGCAGGAAACCGTAGACTTCTTTGGCACAGGGACGATGGTCGTTGTCTTGAGGCATGTTGGGATGATGGAGCTGCTCAGCGAGAGGTTGAAGATGTCAGTAAAAACATCTGTCAGCTGCTCTGCACACTCTAGTGTGCATAGAGTTCTCTTCACGTCAGCCGTGGTGAGACAGAGCACCTGGTCTTCCAGAAGGGGTGGTCTTCCTCGCTGTTGTGTTGTTCTGTGCCTCAAACCGAGCGTAGAATTCGTTCAGCGCATCTGGAGGGGAGGCGTCACTGTCACAGGCAGCTGATGTTGTCCTGTAGTTGGTGATCACCTGGATGCCCTGTGGATTCTCTGGGCATGCGCATGCTTTGCCTCTCTGATGGCTCGGGACAGTTTGGCCCTTGCTGTTTTTAAGGCCACCCTGTCCCCTGCTCTGAAGGCAGAGTCTCTCGACTTCAGGAGAGCATGCACCTCTGCAGTCATCCATGGCTTCTGGTTGGAACGTGTGGTGATGGTCTTGGAGACGGTCACATCATTGATGCACTTCCCGATGTAGCTGGTCACTGATGCCGTGTACTCCTCCAAGTCAATATAGTCGCCGTTGGTTGCAGCCTCCCTAAACATGTCCCAGTCAGTGCACTCAAAACAGTCCTGTTTTGCCATGGCAACCGATCACTATGCAAGAACATCTCAGGAAGATGAGGAGGTTTTCCAGCAAACTCATAAACCAACTTCAGAGTTTCTCTTCCATGATTGGTTTGAGATCAGAAATAGTGAGTATCATAGTAGTGATGTCACTATACCATCACTTGTTAGAATATAATATATATATACACACTCCTGTTTTTTTTAGCCATGAGGCTGTACCAAGATGCTGATCACCTTAAAGACCAGACCTTCTTCCTCAGCCAACTCTCACAGGAAGCCCTCCGGCGGACCATCTTCCCTCTGGCTGGACTCACGAAAGAATTTGTAAAGAAAATGGCAGCTGAAGCACGGTTCCATCATGTACTGAAGAAGAAGGAGGTAATACAGCATGCTTACTCTAAAAAGAGAGAGCATGCATGCACAGTTTACAGTGTGACCTGAATCACCAAACAGAACTTGTTCACTGTCTGTAGAGCACGGGAATCTGCTTCATTGGTGAGCGTCATTTTGAGGACTTTATCCTCCAGGTATGTGCTTTTTATACACCATAGTGGAATTCAGTACTACCTAAAGTCATGAAACCTGAAGCTCACCAATTTCCTGTGACAGTATTTAGAGCCTAAACCTGGACATTTTGTCTTCATTGAAGATGGAAAGATAATGGGAGAGCATAAAGGTATTATTTTTTAATCTTGCTTGACTAAATATCTAAAGAGAGATACTTTTGGATTGTTAAATTATCCTCCATTCTTTCCGCTCATTTTCTTTGTGGCTAAATAGTGAATATAGCACACTAGGTAGGGTGTCAGTTATGTTATACTTGAAACAGAGCACAAGAAGATATTTAAAATGAAAACATATTAGTCAATATAATGTAATAAGCACCCACAGGATGTTGGTATGCACCATAAATGCTTTATTATTATTATTATTATTATTATTATTATTATTATTATTTACACTCACTGCCACTTTAATAGGAACACCTGAACACCTTCTCATTTATGCAGTTATCTACACTGCATTCCAAATTATTATGCAAATGATATCTTTCTCTGATTTTTCTAATTAGTCGATGTAAATGACAGTCAGTATAATTTTCAAGCCATCAACCATTAGGGTATAATTCAAATTTTATTGAACAAACCTCCCAATGATAACAGTATTTATTTCAAAAATCAAAAACTCAAAATGCACTGTTCCAAATAATTATGCACAACAGAGTTTGAAAACATTTTATAGGTTGTAAAGAACTGAAAATGGTCATTTGTTGAATTTGCAGCTTTAGGAGGTCATATTTACTGAAATCAAAAGCTATTTCAATCAAAAACAAACTAACAGGGCAAGTTACATGTTAACATAGGACCCCTTCTTTGATATCACCTTCACAATTCTTGCATCCATTGAACTTGTGAGCTTTTGGATAGTTTCTACTTTCTTTGCAGGACGTCAGAATAGCCTCCCAGAGCTGCTGTTTTGATGCTAACTGCCTCCCACCCTCATAAATCTTTTGCTTGAGGATGCTCCAAAGGTTCTCAATAGGGTTGAGGTCAGGGGAGGATGGTGGCCACACCATGAGTTTGCCAATGCCACAGAGGTATTCTTTGCAGCATGAGATGGTGCATTGTGATGCATGAAGATGATTTTGCTATGGAACGCACAGTTCTTCTTTTTGTACCATGGAAGAAAGTGGTCAGAAACTCTATATACTTTGCCAAGGTCATTCTCACACCTTCAGGTACCCTAAAGGGGCCTACCAGCTCTCTCCCCATGATTCCGGCCCACCTCCTTGCTGACGTCGCAGCCTTGTTGGGACATGGTGGCCATCCACCAACCATCCACTACTCCATCCATCTGGACCATCCAGGGTTGCATGGCACTCATCAGTAAACAAGACTGTTTGAAAATTTGTCTTCATGTATGTCTGGGCCCACTGCAACCATTTCTGCTTGTGAGCATTGGTTAAGGGTGGCCGAATAGTAGGTTTATGCACAACTGCAAGCCTCTGGAGGATCCTACACCTTGAGGTTCCAGGGACTCCAGAGGCACCAGCAGCTACAAATATCTGTTTGCTGCGTTGTAATGGCATTTTAGCAGCTGCTCTCTTAATCCGATGAATTTGTCTGGCAGAAACCTTCCTCATTCTGCCTTTATGTGCACAAACCCACCTGTGCTCTGAATCAAGTTTTCGTGAAATATCTAATGTTTTCATACCTTGTCCAAGGCATTGCACTATTTGATGCTTTTCGGCAGCAGAGAGATCCTTTTTCTTTCCCATATTGCTTGAAACCTGTGGCCTGCTTAATAATATGGAACGTCCTTCTTAAGTAGTTTTCCTTTAATTGGGCTCACCTGGCAAACTAATTATTACAGGTGTCTGAGATTGATTTCAGTGATCCAAAGAGCACTGAGACACAATACCATCTATGACTTTAATTGAAAAACAAAAAATTAAATGTTTATGACACTTAAATCCAATTTGCATAATAATTTGGAACACAGTGTAATCAGTTAATCACATGGCAGCAGCACAGTGTCTAAAATCAGGTCAAGAGCTTCTGTTAATGTTCACATCAGCCATCAGTATGAGGATATAGTGTGATGTCTGTGACCGTGTCATAGTTGTTGGTACCAGATTTTTCAGTAAAAAATCTCTTGAGAGTTTCATACACAGAACAGTTTCTAGAGCAGGGGTGGGGAACTCGTTTGAGGTAGAGAGCCACACTGGCTAGAATGTTACCTTAAGCGGGCCGAGAACAAAAAATCACACTTAACTCTTCATTTAACACTTTAATTACCACATTTTTACAGTTTAATATAACAGGCATAATAGGCAGGATTAGGCACATAATACACAGCGTGTAGAATAACTCAGACAATGTATAAAAGGGAAACAATGAAAATCTCATATTGTCAAAAAAATTGACTGAGTAAACAAGTCAACTTTTGAGACTCCTTATATATGTCAAAAGTACAAAAAAAATACTTAAAAAAAACCCAACAGCATGAATATAAACATCGTTGGATGGTAATTAAGACCAAAATCCATTCAAGAACAGAACCAAATACACCTGAGGCTTAATGTGTAGAATTGCTCGACACCTGACATCTTTTGGCCTTAATCAACTTATCAATGTCTGGAGTGAGTGTCTGAGCAATTGACACTTTCATAATGTCATTTATATGAACATGTGACAGGCGAGAACGCAGTTTGGATTTATTTACATTCATAACAGAGAAAGCCTGTTCGCATATACACTATATTGCCAAAAGTATTCGCTCACCTGCCTTGACTTGCATATAAACTTAAGTGACATCCCATTCCTAATCCATAGGGTTCAATATGACGTCGGTCCATCCTTTGCAGCTATAACAGCTTCAACTCTTCTGGGAAGGCTGTCCACAAGGTTTAGGAGTGTGTTTATGGGAATTTTTGACCATTCTTCCAGAAGCGCATTTGTGAGGTCACACACTGATGTTGGACGAGAAGGCCTGGCTCTCAGTCTCTGCTCTAATTCATCCCAAAGGTGTTCTATCGGGTTGAGGTCAGGACTCTGTGCAGGCCAGTCAAGTTCATCCACACCAGACTCTGTCATCCATGTCTTTATGGACCTTGCTTTGTGCACTCGTGTGCAGTCATGTTGGAAGAGGAAAGGGCCAGCTCCAAACTGTTCCCACAAAGTTGGGAACATGGAGTTGTCCAAAATGTCTTGGTATGCTGAAGCATTCAGAGTTCCTTTCACTGGAACTAAGGGGCCAAGCCCAGCTCCTGAAAAACAACCCCACACCATAATCCCCCCTCCACCAAACTTTACACTTGGCACAATGCAGTCAGACAAGAACCGTTCTCCTGGCAACCGCCAAACCCAGACTCGTCCATCAGATTGCCAGATGGAGAAGCGCGATTCGTCACTCCAGAGAACGCGTCTCCACTGCTCTAGAGTCCAGTGGCGGCGTGCTTTACACCACTGCATCCGACGCTTTGCATTGCACTTGGTGATGTATGGCTTGGATGCAGCTGCTCGGCTATGGAAACCCATTCCATGAAGCTCTCTGCGCACTGTTCTTGAGCTAATCTGAAGGCCACATGAAGTTTGGAGGTCTGTAGCGATTGACTCTGCAGAAAGTTGGCGACCTCTTCGCACTATGCGCCTCAGCATCCGCTGACCCCGCTCCGTCAGTTTACGTGGCCTACCACTTCGTAGCTGAGTTGCTGTCGTTTCCAAACACTTCCACGTTCTTATAATACAGCTGACAGTTGACTGTGGAATATTTAGGAGCGAGGAAATTTCACGACTGGATTTGTTGCACAGGTGGCATCCTATCACAGTTCCACGCTGGAATTCACTGAGCTCCTGAGAGCGACCCATTCTTTCACAAATGTTTGTAAAAACAGTCTGCATGCCTAGGTGCTTGATTTTATACACCTGTGGCCATGGAAGTGATTGGAACACCTGATTCTGATTATTTGGATGGGTGAGCAAATACTTTTGGCAATATAGTGTATATGTACTTCCAAACATGCACAGAATTACAGAGGCCAAGGCTGCTAGTTTGGGATATTGTGGAACAAGATATTGATAAGGTGTGCAAGTTAACATAGGCAAATGTGTCTTTTAGCACAGAATTGCACTGTAAGTCAATCAACTCCATCTGCAGATCGACTGGTACGTCAGAGGGGTTACTAAAGAAAGGTGATGTAAATAGTTTGATTTTTGGCTCAAGTTCATTCAGTATTTGAAAATGCTGCTGAAATTCAGTCTTTAGTTCTGATAATTTTAGCTTGAATCGATCAATGTTGCCACCGTTGGTGGTGTCTTCCAGAGAGGGGAAATGTGCGAGATTGTTCTCTGAAAGCTGCGTCTCCCAAAGGTTAAGTTTCTGCTGAAATCGTCATAATACTCCGTTAAAAGTTTGTCTCGGCCTTGCAGTTTAGTGTTCAAATGATTAGTCATTTAATGATTTAGAATGTTCAAATGATTAGTCATATCTACCATAAAGGCAAGATCCTTAATCCATTCCGGTTCATCCAACTCACTCAGCGATTTTCCTTTATCTTTCATGAACAGTCCAATTTCCTTTCGCAATTCATAAAAACGCTTAAGAACTGCGCCTCTGCTTAACCAACGCACATCCGTGTGGTAGGGGAGACTGTGGCTAATATCCAGCTCACTAAGCAAGGTATCAAACTGATGGTGGTTCAGTCCTCTCGCGCGAATGAAATTCACAGTTTTAGTTACCAAACTCATGACATGGTCCATTTTTAGGGACTTGCTGCATAACACTTCTTGATGAATAATACAGTGAATTCCCCAGAACTCTTTACCTCCGCAAGATTTCACCCTTTCCCGTAATTTGCTCACAACCCCTGCTTTCTTTCCGCACATCGACGGAGCTCCATCAGTCGCCACGGAAACGGCACAAGACCAGTTTACTCCCAGTTGGTCCAAAGACTCGACCAGGCAATTGAAAATGTCATTAGCAGTAGTTGTATCAGCCATTGGAATGAGACCCACAAATTCTTCTGTGATTTTCATACATTTGTCAACTCCTCTTATAAAAACGGCAAGCTGAGCGACACTATTAACATCTGTGCTCTCGTCAACTGCAATAGAAAAACAAGTAAAAGTTTTAACCCTCTCCTTCAGTTGACTTTCCAGGTTTCGTGCCAATTCTCTGACTCTGTCTGCTACCGTTTTTCTCGACAAACTTATATTTGCGAAACTCTGACACTTTTCAGGGCACACCAATTCAGCAGCTTTCAGCATGCATGTCTTAACAAATTCCCCATCACAATAAGGTTTCGATTTCTTGTGCAATGATATAACTAGCCTTTACGGCAGCATCATTAATCTCTCTACTATGAGTGAAAACAGACTGCTGTTTTTTAAGTGCTGCAACCAATTCTTGTACCTTGTCTGTACGTGCCTGACCAGTATACTGGCTGTACTTTTTCACATGATTTGTATCATAATGTCGTCGAATATTAAATTCTTTAAGGACGGCCACTTGCTGGGAACAAAGTAAACAAACTGTTTTTTTATTTATTTCCCAGAAGAAAAATTCCGTTGTCCATTTTTCCTGAAAAATGCGGCGTTCTGAATCCACCTTCCGTTTCTTGGAAAGAGACATTTTTTCACATTGCACACGTTTTCACGTTACGTAGGAAAACAAGTCAAATAACCAACAGTAGGCACGATGCTGACAAGAGGACCTCTCATGGATATATAAGGAACTGCATGTGTGTGGATAATTGTACAAATATGCAACTGCATTGCACGCGGGCCGTATGGAATCATCAGGCGGGCCGGTTATGGCCCGGGGGCCATATGTTTTGCACCCCTGTTCTAGAGTTTCAACAGAATGATGTGAACAGAGGCTCTGCAGGCTGAAACATTTTCCTGATGAGAGTTCAGAGGAGAATTATCAGACTAGTCTGAGCTGACAGGAAGTCTATGGTAGCTCAAACAATCACTCTTTACAACCGTGATGAGCAGAAAAGCAGAACTATTTATCGGAACTCACAATATATTAAAACCTGCTGTGGATTAGCTACAACAACACTGTAAAGGTGTTATTGGTGTAAGTTTGTGGAGCTGTAATATCAGCTAGACTAATTGCAGATGCTGTTTGTCCAGTATGTAATAGTATTCTATGTTTTTCCCCCACAGGTTGGTTCACGTTTACTTTAGGACAAAGTGCACGGATAGGAGGCCAAAAAGATCCCTGGTTTGTTGTGGATCACGACTGGTGAAATATTTATTGTGAGTTATACGTTGTTTAATCATAGCTCATGGGTCCTTTTTCATTATCAAAAGCTAATAATCATATTACATGTGATTGAGATGAAGCTCGTTCCACGTTCTCAGGGTCCTACAACCAACCACCCTGCACTGTTACGAGACACACTACAGACTAATCGCTTCCACTGGATAATTGGAGAGCCTCCTGCTGAATTGGTGCACACACAGATGATGGAGTGTCACTTCAGGTTCATTCACCAGATGCCTTTAAGTAAGTCATAATATGTCAGGAATAAAACACGTTGGGGCTTGCTATTAAATAAAGAGAAATTCATCAAAGACATGGCTGATTAAATTGTGATTACTTGAGGTTGCTTCAAAATTTGAGACGCTGTTACTGCTAAGAAGTTGATTATTTTTTCAATAACCACATATCCAAATGGGTTTCATTCCTCATATACCACAGCAACCAATTTTCAAACGTTAATTATTGAACATCATAAATTGTATTCATTTAATGCCTGTCAGTGGACCAGCGGCAGGAAACCCTGCCCTCATTGCCGTGGCCCGGTTTCAATTCCTGGGCAGGGAGCTAACCCAGCCACTGAAGAGTTAACTCTCAGTGCCAGTCCCAAGCCTGGGTAAAATGGGAGGGTTGCGTAAGGAATGGCATCTGGCGTAACACCTGTGCCAAATCGAAACATGCAGAGCAAATGATCCACTGTGGCGACCAAAAAAGGAGCAGTCAAAAGAACAACTACAACATAATCATATTTAGCACTATGGAATATCCCCAAACTAGTTTCAGTCATCACTTACTCTATAACAGCTATTAACATTTGTTTCCTTACAACCATCTCTTTCTGTCTCTCTTTAATTCAATAAATCAAAGAAATAGTACCATGTCATGTTACAGAGAACTCTCTGTTCTATGCCAAACTTAATGTTACAGCTTTAACTGTTAATTGCCTGTTAGAAACTGACATTGACACTGTAGACTCCTTCCAGCTATGCCAAATAAACATCTACTCACAAGAAAACGTAACCAAATCAATGATTATACATTTTTTGATAGAGCTTCCGCATTACAAGTCTACAACTATAATATAAACTGCGATTTGACTCGTTAGAACTACCGGAAGAGCTGCTGTTAATGAAAATGTAAAAACATCAACATCTAACTAATCAGATCCCTGAATTCAGCCATGCTGTGATCCAGCAGTAATAACTTAGTAATATATGTTATACATTTACATTTATGCATTGTACAAATCATACAGGATCCAATTCAGGACTAGAGCAAAGCAGTTAAACATAACCTCATGAAGTGGCCTAAATCCTTAGCACAGTAGTGAGAGGTGTGTTTTACAGAGTGATTGCAAATGAGCACATTTTGTCATTTTAAATATAAAACCATATCATGATTCATTGTTGATCCTGCTGTGATGCTGTGTTTGTCAGCTCCCTGCAGCGTGACTCTGAATGTGGATGGATCAGTCTGGATAACGACAAAGCAGCCCTTGAGAGCAATGAACCCTGGACAGGTAAATTAAATGACTGATATGTACTGGATGTATTTTTAAATAATATTTTATATAATATTTATTGAAGTAGAGGTCAGGTTGGTGTGCTGCATAGAAAATGACCATATTTGCTGCTGATGTGTATAAAAACATGATTTTATGTTTTATCTAGTGTTAAAACCTGACTGTTATAAAAAGTAACTGTGGACAAAAATGTTTGCTTCTGAATGTTACTGCAGTTATTCAGTTGTTACATTATTACAATTCCTTTATTTATTATTTAATCAATCAATCTAATTTTTTCAGTACAAAGAAACATTTGCATTTTTGACATTAGACTCTTTTCCAAACCTTTTTTTGTCCCCAAAGACAATAGAGGAGTGGTATTTTTTGGTAATTATGGTGATAATTATTAGTCTACCTAATAATGATCTAAACCTTCACTACTCTGTAATTTTCACTTAGTGATCAGTACATATTTGTCTTTTGCAATTTGCTGTGCTGTATAAGGGTGATGAGTGTCTAGGCAGTGGGAAGATTAATCAACTGAGCCCCAGTGAGCACACACTCCAGAGAGGCCGCAATCGGCAATCGGCAGCTGTCTGAAATGTCTGAAACATGGAATCAGCACATGCACTCACATACACTCACATGCTACCTCTCAGTGCATTTTGAAGAGGAGCACAAATAAATGGACAAATTCAGTATTTTATACTTGCTGCAAAAGAATTGCAAAGACTCTTTTTGTCATGTTGAATCATTTTAATGATGGAATTTACTCAGAATGCTGTAGTATGCCGTGTGTATAAAATTAATTGTACTGCTTGTCATATATGAAACAAATCTATTTAATTTATGTTCTGGCATAAAATGGCTACTGTTCTATCTGTCGTATGTGAAATTTGAATTGAAATTCATTAAAATGGATTTTTGTACAGGTACTGTAATACTGTAATCTTGATCTTGCATGTTTATCAAAACACAATTTTTAGTGTCCAAATTCATGATACTTGACTTGCTGATCACGTGGTCATTATTGTCTTTTTAAATTTATTGCAGTATCAGAAACTGTTTACATTCCCCCCCTAAGCCTATGTAGACCTTTTGTAATGAAGCATGGAGCGATGGAGTTTTCTCTCTTGTACACTAGAGGGCGTGCTGAACTTAATTAGCGCCAAAAGTCAATGATGAATTAGTTTTAGTTTTAGAATTAGTTTTAAACATTATTCGGTAAGCATTTATTATCGGTTTTCATTTTTCCTACAGTTTTCTTAGGTATTTAAACACTTGAATGATTTTCTTATCTTAGTTTAACTTAAAAATAAGTTTAATAAATTGCTTTTTGCCAAAAAAAAGTGCTAATTTATTTTATTAGAAAGTATCAAAATAAAAAATCTTGATGGTTTCGATGGTTGTTGTTTTTTACTAATTGTTGATTATTTGTTTTATGTCTTTTTTTAATTTCTGTTTTATTCACTTTTCTGTTTCTGTAGTTTTCAGTAGATTTTTAGTTTTCTGAAATATTGTAATTGAAGATATTTATTCCTTATCTTTTTAAAGTTCAGGTGCCAGTGTAGACTCCAATATATAAATCCAATATATTTTTGTAAATCGCAATATATTTAATAAAAACTCTAAATCTAAACTCATTTGGTTCTCAGATAGGGGTTTATTCCCTTATTCTTTCCTAAGCCTGTCTTCTCTTATTTTATTTATTTATTTATTTTTTTATTTAAGTTTTTATCTTTTACTTCTCTCTCTCTCTCTCTCTCTCTCTCTCGGACTGCTTTGAACCTGCATTATATATATAAAAAAATGTCTACAGTAACCGCTATTTGAAGCACATACTGATCAGGCATAACTTTATGAGCAGTGAGAGGTGAAGTGAATAACACTGATTATCTCCTCATCATGGCACCTGTTAGTGGGTGGGATATATTAGGCAGCAAGTGAACATTTTGTCCTCAAAGTTGATGTGTTAGAAGCAGGAAAAATGGGCAAGAATAAGGATTTGAGCGAGTTTGACAAGGGCCAAATTGTGATGGCTAGACGACTGGATCAGAGCATCTCCAAAACTGCAGCTCTTGTGGGGTGTTCCCGGTCTGCAGTGGTCAGTATCTATCAAAAGGGGCCAAGGAATGAACAGTGGTGACCCGGTGACAGGGTCATGGGCGGCCAAGGCTCATGGATGCACATGGGGAGTGAAGGCTGGCCCGTGTGATCCGAGCTACTGTTGCTCAAATTGCTGAAGAAGTTAATGCTGGTTCTGATAGAAAGGTGTCAGAATACACAGAGCATGACAGGGCAGGACTGTTTTGTCAGAAAAAGGGAAAACACGATATTAGGTGGTCATAATGTTATGTCTGATCGGTGTATAATTAGGTGTATTTGATATTTCAAGTGTGCAATTAAAATGTGACTATATTTCAGTCTAGCTTTGATTAAGCTTAACAGGTGGTCCACTTTATTTAACGTATTCGTGATCAAGTATGCACATAAAATCTGCTGAAATGTAAAATATTCTATTATAAGCAACTCCAGTATTCTATAATAAACCTATTATAAACATTACATTATATTCTATTATATTACATTATATTCTATTATAAACATTAGTTCATACAGGATGGTTGAAATTCGCCGAGAGTGTAATTTATTTGACTGGAATTATATTAGACTGGGTTCTCCCTGTGTATTTGGCCAAAGACGTCTAAAAATGAGTTAATTTTTTTTTTCACATAACAATTAATACAGGATTTTCATATGTTAAAATTATTAAACCTGTATTACTGAATCTATTTCTAACTGGTTTTTAATCTCGACATTTTCAAATGGCGGAATGATCTTAAATTTAGTAAAGAAAATGTCTAGAAATTTGTTATAATAATAATAATAATAATAATAATAATAATAATCTTGATTTTTATTCAAGATTATTTCACTTGCTAAGATGTCTTTTTTTTTGCAGTGTTCCTACAGAAACATCGGGAAAATGGTGAAGGTTTTCCTAAATCCTTATGTTATTTCTGTAAGAAATTGTTTAATCTTAACTGGATGACGTACACAATCATTTAATGTTGTTTATTATATATAGTATTAAGGGTCTCGAGAGCAAATTTCAACAGTATATTGGTTGAAGCGCGCATGAGGACGCTGAATAACAAAAAGCAAGTGGAGCGCGTGATGTCCCTCGGTGCGGGGAGCCGCGCGCGCACCAGGTTTTTTATGCTAATCTCCAGCTTGAGGAGGAGGAGGAGGAGGAGGAGCGGGGCCGAGCGCGCGGAGCCATCTTGGCGTCATTTGGGACTTGGTAGAGTAACAGCGACAGTTACACCTCTATGGAGCGTAGAGGAAGACAAAGTGGAGTTTTTCGGTGATTTTTAAAAAAAAAAAAAACTTACCATGAAGGATAAAAGAAAGTCGAAGTTACGGGAGAAGGAGAGTTGATGGTAAACTTTATTGGGATTTATTATAAGGGAAAGTGTGGAGCTGAGGCACTTTTTTAAACAAACGATGGAAGTGACCGTGTGTCTCCTTCTCCTTCTCTCCCTGTCTCTCGCTGGATGTTTCGACCTGCACCTTTCGGACACTTTACACCCCGGAGCCTTTCTGCTGGATTTATCACTGGGACCGGGTTGGATTTATACTATTGAAAGGACTTCGGTTTCTAAAACTATTGGAAATGTTGTAAAAGTGGACCGATGGGACGGAGCGGTAAGTCTCGTGCGCGAGGTGAGCTGCACGCGCCTGGCGCAGAGCAACCCGGTACCGCTGAGTTTCAGAATAAAATCTTTAATGACTCAGGACTCTGTGGTCGCGCACTTCAACGTGTTCGTACACGGACAGAACTGTTTTATTAAATACAGGCGAAAGAGCGCATTTAACGAGCCTGATGTTCAGGTCGATTACCTTTACAGTCTGGGAAAGACTTCCTGCTTTTCTTCAGGTGTTCGGCTCTTTAACCTCGAGGACTATCTACCTACTTTCTCTCGGCGTCACGTTAGGGAGCTTTCGGATCGCTCGTGCGTTTCGGATGGCTTGAACGTGTTTGTGCGTAATGGCAGCGTATTTGCTCGGGATGAAACCTGTTTGGGAGAGAGGACAGAAGAGACTGTAACGTGTGTGCTACGCGGCTCTCAGGGAGATCCACTTTCTGTGCGCGTGAGACTGCTCCTGGAAACAACACCGGGGTCTGTTGAACACCGAGCTCAGGAATGGAAGTTGCGCAAAAGGAGAGCTGTGAATTCACCTCCTGCTTTTGAGCTTCCCAACTACCAAATGTCCGTCCCGGAGAACGAGCCAACAGGCACGCACGTCATAACGCTCAAAGCTTCAGACACGGACAGCGGGGAAGCTGGCAGGATAGAGTACAGCATGGAGGCTTTATTTGATAGCCGGTCCAATGACTTCTTTCGGATTGACCCTCAGACTGGTAGCATCGAAACTGCGCGGGCCCTGGACAGGGAGTTCAAGGACACCCACGTGTTTAAAGTAACTGCCACCGACTTTGGCACCCCTCGGCGTTCTGCTACATCTTACCTTACCTTCACGGTCAGAGACACCAATGACCATGGCCCTGTTTTTGAGCAGACTGAATACAGGGTCAGCATCCGTGAGAATGTAGAAGTTGGCTTTGAGGTGATGACGGTGAGGGCCACAGACGAAGACGCTCCTTCCAATGCCAACATGATCTATAAAATTGTGAACGGCGATGGCGTGAATTCCGTCTTTGAGATTGACTCAAGAAATGGACTTGTGAGGGTCAGAGTACGTCCAGATAGAGAGACCATGGCACAGTATATGCTCATTGTAGAGGCAAATGACCAAGGGAAAGACCCAGGACCTCTCAGTGCAACAGCTACAGTTCATATAACTGTAGAAGATGAGAACGACAACTATCCTCAGTTTAGTGAGAAGAGATATGTGGTCCAAGTGCCTGAGAATGTGCCTGTCAACACTCGAGTGGCTCAGGTGGAAGCCACGGACAAAGACGAGGGCAACAACGCCAAAATTTATTACAGTATAATCAAAGGCAATGTGAAAGGCCAGTTCTACATTCACTCTCTGACTGGTGTCATTGATGTTATAAACCCCCTGGATTATGAAACACACAGGGACTATAATCTTGGAATTAAGGCCCAAGATGGAGGCAGACCCCCTTATATTAACGGCACTGGACTGGTCATTGTGCAAGTGATCGATATAAATGACAACGCACCCATGTTTGTAAGCACTCCATTCCAGGCAACCATTTTGGAGAATGTACCCATTGGATATTCAGTCATACATATCCAGGCCATTGACTCAGACTCTGGTGAGAATGCCCGCTTGGATTATCGTCTCACAGACACCTCCCCTGGTTTCCCCTTCACCATCAACAATAGCACAGGCTGGATTACAGCCAGCGCGGCACTGGACAGAGAAACCACAGAGTATTACACCTTTGGTGTGGAAGCCAGGGACAATGGGATCCCTGTGATGTCCTCATCTGCCAGTGTTAGTATAACAGTGCTAGATGTGAATGACAACGCACCCACGTTTACTGAGAAGATTTACAATCTGAAAATTAACGAAGACGCTGTGGTGGGGAGCAGCGTACTGACAGTGACAGCTGTGGACCGGGACATCAATAGCGTAGTGACCTACCAGATATCCAGTGGCAACACAAGGAACAGGTTTGCTATCACCAGTCAAAGTGGTGGCGGTCTCATCACGCTAGCATTGCCTTTGGACTACAAGCAGGAGCGACAGTACGTTCTGACTATCACTGCTTCGGATGGTACACTTTATGACACAGCACAGGTCTTCATCAACGTCACTGATGCCAATACACACAGACCGGTGTTTCAGAGTGCCAACTACCAGGTACTGTTCAGTGAGGACAAGCCTATTGGGTCCACAGTAGTGGTGATCAGTGCTACAGATGAAGACACGGGTGAAAATGCACGTATAACATACATCATGGAAGACAAAGTGCCGCAGTTTGCGATCGACTCAGACACAGGTGCCATCACCACACAGATGGAGATCGATTATGAGGACCAGGCCTCCTACACTCTGGCTATCATTGCTCATGACAACGGCATCCCGCAGAAGTCAGACACCACTTATGTGGAGATCATCGTTGAAGATGCCAACGACAACGTCCCACAGTTTAACCGTGAGAAGTACCAGGGTACAGTGTATGAAGATGCCCCTCAGTTCACCAGTGTCCTCCTGATCTCTGCATCAGACAGGGATTCTGGATCCAATGGTAGGGTAAGCTACACCTTCCAGGGTGGTGACGATGGAGATGGAGACTTTTTCATTGAACAGTTTTCAGGAATCATCAGAACAAACCGGAAGCTGGATAGGGAAAACATTCCTGTCTACAACCTAAAAGCTTACGCAGTAGATAGAGGATTTCCCCCCCTCAAAGCAGCAGTGGAGATCCAGGTGTCAGTGCTAGACATTAACGACAATGCGCCTGTGTTTGAAGAGGACGAGCTTTATATCGAAGTCAAGGAAAACAGCCCTGTAGATTCTGTGGTGGCACGGATAACTGCCAAAGACCCAGATGAAGGAAGTAATGCTCAAATCATGTACCAAATAGTAGAAGGAAACATCCCTGAGGTTTTCGACTTGGATATCTTTACCGGTGATCTAAAAGCTCTCACGGATTTAGACTACGAGACAAAGACAGAATATGTGATTGTAGTACAAGCCACATCCGCTCCGCTAGTCAGCAGGGCGACTGTCCACATCCGTTTGGTTGATGTTAATGACAACCAGCCTGTCTTGCAGAATTTTGAGATTATCTTCAATAACTATATCACTAATAAATCCAACAGTTTTCCTACTGGGGTTATAGGGAAGGTACCAGCTCATGACCCGGATGTGTCAGATAAACTCAAGTACAGCTTTGAGGAGGGGAATGAATTAAGTCTACTCATCCTAAATCCGGACACTGGAGAGCTAAAACTTAGCCGTGACCTGGACAATAACAGAGCACTGGAGGCAACTATGAAAGTATCTGTCACAGGTAAGATGCTCTAGACTCTGCTAATGTGTCAATTGGTTTGAGGTAATTTATGTTATTAATGTATATATGTCTCAATAGAAGTTCAGTGAACCGAGTATAATGCCATTGACTGATCTATTTGTCTGTCTGTATGAAGCATGTGTTTGCTCCAGGGTGTAGCAGGATCCAGTTCTGCTGCTTTTAAAGTTCTGTTTGTGCTTTTAACTGAAGTGTTGTTCTTGGTGTGGGAGGCGTCCTTTTATATACAAGAATTAAGTTACTGTTGCTGGTCTTTCAGAATTGATCCCTGATGAAAGTGAATTTTTGCTGGCAGAGTTTATCTGATTGAAATTGTATTAAGTATGGGAGCCTGAATGTAAAGGCAACGCTGAAAGAGATCGAAAAAGAGAGCAACGTATCTTACCTGACATTAATTATTACTGGAGTGGCTCACCAATTTTATTAGTCATCAATTTGTCAACAAGACATGTTGTGCAGCCTTGCCAGTTTGATAGTACTGTCTTAAAAAAAAAAGAATTAACAACATACATGTACATTATTGCATTGGTACAGTGGTACACCATGATATATTAATGCTCTCTTTCTGTACTCTCTCTGTCATTTAAACGACATCAGGGATTTCTGACCCTTTTAGTATTTCTTTCTTTTTCACTTTCTTTCCGTCCTTTTTTGTCTCATGCATTCCCCTTCCTGCTCGTTTGCAACCTGAATTTTGCATACAGCCCATTCAGTGAGCCGCTCTTGCTCTTTTGTGTGTTGCCTGTGGCTTTATGGCTTACTCTTTGTTCTCATGATTGCTGTTCTTCAGCTCAGTGTCCATGCTCGCTGTTGGCCCTTTGTAGGACAGCCGTGGCCAACATTCCCTTGTTGTCCAGTTTGTTTCACTCAAGACAATGTGACATTGGTCACCTTATTGTCTCTATGACCCCTAACTCTTTCCTTCTCCCTGTCAAGATTTTGTATATTTTCGGTTAGTTATTTTTGTCCTTTTGTCTCTCTCTCTCTCTCTCTCTCTCTCTCTCTCTCTCTCTCTCTCTCTCAGTTTGAATCCAATTAAAGTAATGCATATCAACCCCCTCCTTACTCTATGCTAAAGACAAACCCACATGTCAAATGTTAGGTAACCATTAACACGGTTGTATGACCTCTTCACCCTTGACTCAGGGGAAAGGAAATTGGCCTGAAGACATAAGTGCAGACTGAGCTGGCTCTGAGCTAGCTCTCAGCTTTTAGCTAATGAAGAGGTTCTTTGAATTTGCTTTAATTAAGCTAGCAATAATTTTTTTTGTTCTGCAGCCTTATAGACTTAACATACCGAACAATCTACAGTGTTTTAGAGAATAAACCAAGATCTGCCAGATTCCCCTGTCTGATAAAAGTAGGTTAACATTATAGTCACAACAAAGGCTTGTCTTTCTTACAAAAACTCATTTAGGATGGCAAACAAGCAGGAATGAGGGCTAGGTGTTCCAGCAGCAACATAATCTCCCTTATCTGTATCACTCAATCCTCTTTCTCCATCATTTGAAGGGTCTCTGTGTAAGCATGGTGGCTCTCTCCATTGTGAGGAGTATTGATTTTGGTCCGTTGCCTGTCTGCTCTGTTTGACCAGATAAATACAGGTGATAAGCCGTGTGGTGACGGCTAAAGGACTCTGGAGGCCAGTGCTCAAATACTACATGTGAAAGTTGAAGATCTGTGCTTTGTCAGAGCACTTCATCTTGACATGGTGCTGTGTGTGGCACTCAAGGAGATGATGAGTGCTAACTTGTGTAAACACGACAGCAAGAATGCTACACTCAGTCCTATAGAGATTTCTCCTCTTCTAGCACCAAGCATTCTGAATTAGCTGATTAGTAAAAATAAGATGTGATAAATGGGGTAAGTTGTTAAACTCTTTACTCTCAAGGTCTTACGGGACTGGAGTCTGACATCTCTGGCCCACGGTCAGTAGTGGAAGCTTGCTGATACATGTAAGCCCTGTAGCCACTCTGACTCTGGCTTTTTATGGGCTGTTACAGGACACACATAGCTGGGCTTTTTCACATTTCTCACCCCAGATTATTCAAGTTTATCTCAGTTTCAGCCCCACTGGCTACTTTTACAGCTCTAACTTCAAAGCTATCTCCCTTCTCTAATCTCTATTTATTACATTAATCAAGACTACAGCCTTTCAGCATGAGACAGACATAAGGAAAATATCTTACTTATCTTTAAATCAGTATATTACTCTTTAAAACAGGATCCAAATTTTTTAGTTTTTAGTCTGCTGACTGTTGACTTTGAATGCCAAGGATATTGAATCTTTAATACATTTCAATGTGTTGAAGTATGAAGTTTGATGTCCCTGTGGCTTATGAAGTGTTTTTTTTTTTTGTAATAGAGTCTAGCTAAGAGTGTGTGCTAAGGGACAGAAGTGAGTGTGGGAAACAACAGGCTCCAAGGCATTGGCCAGCTGTTTCTGTACATCTACTCCTGCCATTCATATAGCAGCTGCACAAAAGAAAGGACAAAAAGAGAGAGAACACATATTCATATACCTGGTTACCTTCAGGCCTAGTGTATAAATCACCAGTGCTCTTCTCTGGTCAGTTTAACATGAGTCCCATCCTGCTGTCCTTTTTCACAGACTGTTGTCATAACAAGGTATTCTCTTCCCCAGGTGTAAGGTCACTTAGTACACATGACCCTGTGCCCTTTAAACTCTTACTGCTCCAGGTCAGGGTGTCTGCCATTGGAAGTCTCATGGTCTCTTGTACCTTTTGCCTATAATGGTGAGATTTGAGGTGCTTTGTGTATCAGTGGTTCTTGAAGTGATGTCTGTGAAGCATAGTCGGCTGGTGAGAGTACAGTAGTGCTACTGAGTTCTTATAGTTATTAATCTCTTTATTGTTTCACTGCTTAATTGAATTGAATAGGTTTGGTCCAAATCTTTTTAAGTCTGTAAGAAATAAACCAATACATAATGTCAACTGTTAGGAAAAAGGCAAGATATTACTGTACATATTTAGCCAATGAGCCTAATATTTGAATAGTTGGGCTATAATCATAAACAAAATCTTAGTTGTGTTTAATATATTTTATTACAATTTACATGTTCAGTGGAACAAACTAGCAGTTAAATAACTATTTTAAAGAATGTTAAACAACTATTTAAAGAACAAATATAATATATTTAGATCAGTTGTTAGATGAATCATAAATGCTATAAGTTCTGCATTAAAGGGACTTAAGACTAGGCGTAATCCAGTTATATTTAGCCATGAATACAATAGAAAGTAAGTCAATTCATTTACACCTTTTACACCTGTTATCTCACTTTAGATCATTTAAAGTGAATCCATTGAGTCATTAAGAAAATGGAATTTTACTGGGTCAAAAAAAGTCACTTCTTCAACTTAATTGATATGGGAAAAAATCCTCTTTCCCATTGGCTTAAAATCAGTGGCATTCTTATATTTAATTTCTACACACACATATAGTGGAACTTCTACTAGTTCTACTCATTATGTGTGGAATTTGCCCTGTGCCAATCCTTGCCTGTTTTCACAGAAAACTGTGCTGCAGCTGCTATATCTGTCCGCGGTGGCTATAGAAACAGTTATTAGATTACTGAGTCTGGCTGGGTCATGCACCTTCTGTCTCTTTATACATGGATCATCTACAGTCTGTGCTGCAGACAGACAGATGTATCTGTTCAGTGATATTCGAGTAAAGATTTTTGCGGTTCTTTTTATTCAGGTGGATGTCTTTCTTGTGCTATACAAAATAAACTAATCCCACTTGAAGTGCAACCGGTCCTTATTTTTCATGCAGACTTCACTGAGCAACCAGGGGCCCACCGAAATATGAACATCAATTAACCTAACCTAACAGTGCAAGCTCAGTTAAATGAACAGGAAAGGAATCTGATTCATGTTTA
Organism: Hemibagrus wyckioides; assembly: GCF_019097595.1. Classification (NCBI taxonomy): domain Eukaryota; kingdom Metazoa; phylum Chordata; class Actinopteri; order Siluriformes; family Bagridae; genus Hemibagrus; species Hemibagrus wyckioides. Next base: position 9,026,593 of record NC_080728.1, read on the forward strand.
ATCTTGCAGACTCATTCAGGAGCCAAGACAGAAATGTGGGGGATGTGATCTCACTCTAGTGCCAAAAGTGGGAGTAATGAAAAACAAGACAATAAGCCTCAAAGCCAGAGACAGGGTTATTCTAGGACGGTGTGCACTGAAATATAGCGGACCGTTTAAAAGGTTGTCTAACTACATTTTACCTTGTCTTTAAAATACAGTTGGAATTAGATGAAGATTACGTGAAGCTTTGTAAGATCCTCCTTTTATAGATTGCACCCTAATGTCAGTACCCACCTGTAAATTCACTATGAATTGTGATGAGGATCTTATTTGTAGTCTTAGGAGGGCATGTCCTACAGACTTCCTGACTCTAGTCAGGTTTTAAAGCAAAAGTAACGCTCGCTCAATTGCGTTAATTTCTAGTTTAACCGCTTCTAGTGGAGCAGTCGAATAGGTCTAGAAGTCTAATTACAGACTTTAGTACTGCAGCATTCTGTACTTTCTGGCTGTTTCATCTCTGGCCTCAGGCAGTACACAACCACAAAGTTATGAATGACCAGTCCCACAATAGGCTCTGGATATGCGTTTTTTTTAAAGACATTTTTAATTATATCCTACAGACCTTATCCTGGATTATCCTGGTTTCCTTCTGTCTAGTTACATGTACTTTTCTTTTAAAAAGGTTAAAACCAAAATTAAGGAGATACATTGAGGAGTTTGGTCACATGGGTTAATCCAGTTTATACCACAGTGCAACAGAATTGCTAAATCTGAGTAGTCAGAAGGTGTTGATTTATTTTTTAGAACAGTGGATCAGACAGTTGTGCTGACAAAGTATACTCCACTATGACTCATTCACAGGTAGACTTAAATGGTGGACAAACTGTACATATCAATAAATATATAAAATTCACACATTCTCTTAGGACATGTTAACTTAATTAAGAGATAAGACATCTCTTAGGAGATATTTACTTATTTATGAATGAAGTCTCCAGCGTCTGTCCATTGTAATGGTCTGAATTTTTTCCACCCTGTGTGAGTCTTCAGGGCTATTTCTGCTTTCTCTATATCATGACAAGTGCCTTTTAGTAGTCTGATTAACATCACAAGTGTCAAAACTGTGATTTTAAGTCTATGTGAAGCCTAAAATCAGGATACACCAAGGTTCGGTTATGGCTGTGTTTTGACAGCTAGATTCAGATTAGGGTCATGTTATCTATAGTATATGGTTCAAGATGAAAGTGTTGGCAAGTTTTGAGCCCTCACTCTTTTGCTATCTGGAATAGAGTGAATGAGTAGTGAAGATTTCTTAGTGTTGGTGTGTTTTCCCTGGAAGCTTTACTGCTTCTCTTACACCACATTTCATGTGATACCCTTTATGCTCAGGAGCTTAGATTGTGTCTAACAGGCCAAACACAGTATGGGACAGTGATTTCACTGGTCGGAAGTTGGAATGGGGAACCTGTTCCAGTGTAACAAAACACACTTTGCCGCGCGCTCTGCTGTCCCCATTCTGGCACTGCTAACAACATGTCTTTGTCTCTCACACCAAGGGGCTTTAACGGGTACCAGTTAAGAAGAGCGACAGAGAATTCTTGCAGTATAAAATCTGTTTCTGCATGATATTGAGGCTTGGGATGATTACTGCTCTTACCAAGACCAGTTTCCTTCTTCAGATCCTAAGATTTTTCTTTCAAAGGCCCTCCTGTTTTCTCTCTTTATCCTTTTCAATGATTGTGCTGTACTGAGATCGACTACCGTAATTCAATATGCTTGTTATTACCAGTGTGCAGGAATGCCAGCAGATAATGGGAGCGCATACGTATATAACAACAAATCCCTGTGTCTTTCTTGTAGGATTAGGATGTGCTACCGGTGTCTGAAATGTCACTCTTTAGTTTTTTTTTTTTAGTTTTTTATTCAGTCCTCTAGAGGTTACAGTTCTACGTTGACTATATAAATGCTTGGAATGTTAGAAATCTGAAAATGGTCTGATGTTTCTTTGTAAATTGTGAGTCAAGGTGTCATCTCCATGTGTGCATGTATGGCCATATATGCACCTTTTTATATATATCCCACCATGGCTGTCAGTCGTTATTCAAGTAAAGTTCATAGGGCTTACGTATCCAAAAGGTGTTTTTTTCACCCTTCAGGCTAAGCTTAGTTGTATTGAATTTGCGCTGCCTTTTAAAGTTGTCCGCTCTTTTGAGAACTCCTGTCATTCTTCCTTAAAGGATAGTTTCACCTCCTCTCCTGCTCACACAGCCATTATAGAGGTTTGCTCATGACCTCACAGTGGATGCATGTGCTCTCGTCTCACAAGAAGACATGGAAAACAGCAGCCTTAACCTTGGGTGTTAACAACCACACACTGAACTTAATTCACGGCCTCTCAAATTACATTAATGCCGAAGCAGGTCCAGTTTCACAATGGCCAGTGAATCAGCTCACACAATAGCATTCTCTGTTTCATATGAAATCCATGTGATGTAGAAAATGATCTACATGCTACTGCCACATTTTCAAGGTCGAATGGGCTCTATCTAATTTCCATAAGGGTGAGTCAGAATTTGAAGTCCAGGACATTGCTGTGAGCATGTGGGATTATGGAGTTTTCTTTTCTGTTATTTTCTTCCCTCAAATAGCTGAGTGTAAGGGGATCAGGTGGAGGACATTTTTAATCTAAGCCAACAAAGCTAATTCCAAGTAGCTTGTTAGCCGAGCTAATGTCTGTGCACTAGCTAGATTGAATGCACTTCCAACTGTACTTTCTCACTAAGCTATTGCTTTCACATAACCAAACCCTAGTGCTGCTACAGAGCACTAACCAAAGACTGGTTTCACCACTAAACCTCAGTTCGCATACAGAAATTCTGATTCCACAAGTTGAAATCACTTAATGCAGTTTTAGTGGAGAATTTAATCAGCTGTCTTTGACAGTAGCACACACGCACTTCCTAGGTCCTAACCTGGATGGACTTGTGGTGACCTTTTGTTTTTGAGTAGTGAAAAGCAGGTCACATCAGCTCATTCTTAAAGTTCAATTCAGACTTCTGTTTACACAAAATGTTCTTCTGGCTGCTTTTGTTTTCTGAGGCTCTCTGTGAACCTAAATAGCATATGCTACCTCTCGTGTTTGAAGAAATTAGTCCAGCTCATTCCTCTATGTAGCACCGCAGTCGATCTCAGACTCGGTTGTTTTGTTTATCTGCTTCAGAAGAGCTTTGAATGGCTTTCAGTGCCTTTTACAAAATTGCACTCATTTCATTTCAATTTTGCTGCATTAATGACTCTGTGTGTTATCTGGACGTGTGCTGAGTTTCTCTCCAGCGCAAACACTTTGACAAAAGAGCAGGGGGAGGGGATGCGGAGGGTCTTTTCCATGTCAAAAGAGCTCTTCTGAATGGCAATAGATAGAATCAGTGTTAAAGTTGAGTCTATAGAACTCCCTCTTCGCAGGTGGCATGATCGTTCAGGCCGTCTCACCTCACAAAGCAAGTAATGGGACGAAAGACAATGAGGTGTGAGCGCAGCTTTAGAGGGTTTCAACGGTTTCATTACTATTCAGTTTCCTACAGCCTTTGTTTTTGTTTTTGGGGTTTTGTGGTCATTGAGACCTTTTCTTGTTCTCAGGATACGTTTCACTTTTTAATTCAAGTATGTAGTTGTCCAGTATCAGTTTTTTTGGTAGTTTTGGTATCATAGTTCTCTTAATAAGTCTGTGGAGATTTTACGTGATCTTGGTCATGTTCAGTGTCTTGTGGTAGACGTGGCTGGACTAAAGATTTTTGCCACTGTTTCATCAGATTATCTGATATCAATGATATGTGAAATCATGTACTTGATACAGAGTAAGGGTGGTGGATAGGACCAAAATATCATATCATGATACTTTTCTACAAGATACCTGTATGAGATTAGCTTTTTATGAATTGCATTGCATTTAAAAAACCTGTTTGATGAAAATATAAATATAAAAAATTAGTGGTAATACATTTATCAGAAACTTTACTGCAAAATGCATACATGATATCGTAAAAAACAGTAGGGATAATGAATATGGATTAAAAAATAATTAATTATTTTTAATTAGTGACTTAAACATCCATTGGTTATTTAGCAGATTTGATTGGTAGCAGTAGTAACATGACGTTGGTCAATATAACAGACATTTTGACCATATCTGTGTATCTTTTTTTTTTTTTTTAAAGTGTAGTGTGTTATAATTTGTCATGACAGGAATATTGTTATATAACCCAGCTCTACACTCTCAGACATAAAGGTACTAAACTCTACTGTTCCTTGTCGCTAGGGTGGTGTCGTTTTTTGTACTTTTACTACAAATCTTTCACACGGAAAAGCAAATAAAGTATGCTTTTTAAAGTAGTGACATTACATAAGTGGACCTGAGTAAGTTAAAGCTACACCCAATGCACCTTTCCATTCACACAACCATGCCAACAACAAGGAATAGTAGACTTAAGTAAGTCTATTTCTAAAAGTAAAATTGATAAACTGATTTTGTACGTAAACATCATCACAGATTATAATTTCAACGCAAGTCCACTCACTTAAAAACCTTCTACTGTGAGCTAGAAAGTAGAAAGAATGTATTGAGACTTGGTATATCTGACATGTACCAGCTGTAATATACTGTATGTGAGCGACAGTGCTGAGTTTCTTGCCCTGTCTTTGCCCTCTCCCACCCCAACACACTACCCCCAGACAGTTGCCCCCCAGCATGTCTTCTCATGTGTGAGGGGCCCTCAGTTCATTTTGCAATGGCAGGTATGAGATCAATCTGCCCTGGTGCTGACATGCTCCATACCATGGCTACCAGTACAGCAGCTGCCCCTGTCCTCTATACTGTATGAGTATGTTAGTAAATGCACTCACAGACACACACACACATACACACACATTCACAGCAAATGCAGTGACTAGAAGCTTCTTCATTCATTTTGTCATTGATAGCAATGCCCATTTAAAAGAATTAAACAGGGCTTACTGAAGTTTTGTCAGTTTCTCAAAACCAAAAACAAATAATTAAATAAATAAAACTTCTTAATTCAACCCTGTAGTTTGAGTTGTGATCCGAACTGTGTACTAGAGCACAGAGATGTGGAGGATGAGTGCAAGACAACCCACATATGCTTACACAGGTAGCTTGCAGTAGCTTTTTATTTAACCAAAGAGGACAAAATACCAAAATATTACATACTGTAGCTTGTAAAGTTGGTTAAATCACAGTACACTTACATCACAGATACCTGATGGCAAAATGAATAAAACAGTAGTGATATGGTAGAACTTTTCCAGTAGCAAGTGTGTGTGTGTGAGTGAGAGAGAGAGAGATCACACTTGTATCTGATCACCCTTTGTGTCATCTAGAGGCCGGTGAGCACAAGCTCCACACCCTCCTTGAATACACCATGTAGGTTGTGTTTACTCTGAAAGGTGTGCGCTGTTTGCAGTTGGTGATGGGCTTGATCCCACCTCTGCTGGACTTCAGCACATCACGTAGCTAGAACAAACCCACTGTAAGAATTTTTAGATTTCAGTAGTATTTGTATTATGATTCATTCATTATCATATGATTTATTTGATTCTGTCTTTAAAAAAATGTGATTTATGAAATATATGTTTCTTTAATTGGAATAAAATATCAAATGAGTTACGTGTCAAACTGGTAACAGTAACTTTCCTATTAAATAATTACTTTAAGCTTCAATCCTTTGGTTGCCTTGAGAAATCTCATTGGCCATGCTAATTTAATGTCCTTAGCAAGCTAGAAACCTAATTAAGTGTGCTAATACAGACTAAAAGAAACAAGCAGGCACATGTATTCCCATGGAGGGGGTGAATGTATAAGCAAATCTTGTCATTATCTTTTTCTAAGATGTTTTTGATGTGTTTCCAAACATTTTGCTCTACTATTTGAGTCTTTATTTTATATCAGTATGATTTGCCGCTAGGTCAGTAGGTGAAGCAACTCTCCTATTGTTTTGCACCACAGTTTATTCCGTTCACTTTTGTCAGAGTTTCCACATATCTGCATGTACCTAATTCTGAAAAGATCTGTCATTCCTGCAGGCTAATTCATCCCCCTAGTGAAAAACCTTCTACCATCAACTTATGTTGTTAAACCTGCTTGTCCACCAGGAACCTCATGGTTGCAATCTTACGAAGTCTTTCCGTCAGCCTATAAAACATTTTTCTGTGTCTTTTTTTTAACAGATTTATGGCTTTGTTAGAAATCAGGGATTCATGGAATGTTACAAATGCTTAGATGAATAAAGTGTTAAATCCTTCAAAGTATTTAGCACATTTACTTTAATAATTATGTTTGTAAAACGTTGTCACCGTTTTTAAAGATGTTTTAAAGTGTTTGTGACTTTCAATTACGTTTGCTTTGCACGTGCTTCTTCATGGCAAGAGTTTTGAGTGTTGCATCTCCTGCATGCTTGCTGATAAAATGCAGACGCTCTATTATTACAGCGATGACAGTGCCGCTTTGGCATGTGTGCTGCAGGAGCACTGCTGGGGTTCTGTGAGCTCAGCTCTCTCTCTCTCTCTCTCTCTCTCTCTCTCTTTCTGTTTACCATTTAATCTTCTTTCTTTTGCTTTCACACACATTTGATCAAAGTATGGAATTCCTTTTTTTTATTACATGAAGTGACTTTTATCATTAGTGCTTGGCTGAAAGGAACTTTCCACAGGAAATTCTTATTCAGCAAGCTAGAAAACCACAAGCAGTAATAGATAAAAGTGCAGGTTTTGTTGTCCATTGAGATAATATGACCTTATATTATGCCGGAAACCTGATTTTACTTTACAAAAATAGTGCATCGTAAAATAATTCTTCAGTCATGAGATCAGTGAGCTAAGAACCCATAATGTGTACACAAACTGGTGGCAAGAGACAGCTGACAATATAGTTCTGGCAGTGTTCGAATTTATATATATATATATATTTTTTTTTTTTTTTTATTAAAATGCCACCACTGCTGTGATGCTCAACTGAAAGCCACCAATGGGAGGATCATTGAGGATGCTGAAAAACTCACAGCATCACGTACAGTAGTGGCAGTGGCATCATTGATTATAGTGCAAGCTGTCACAGAATTTATTTACAAGATCTTTTGGGGATAGAGTGTGACAATAGCTAGGTAGGTGTTCAGCTAACCTGCAAGTCACCTGACATGAAAACGACATAAGAAACGACTCCATTTGATCACTCTGGTTAAAAGAGCGGTTTAAGGCATAGCCCTTAAGATGTAGCCATTATGTCCCTGCCTTACCCAGCATCTTTGGTTTGTTTGTGCTGTGGGGTTATCGTCATGGTGATTGTAAGCCTCTTGTTGCCACTCTGAGACTGAGCTGATGGGTGCTTACACCATGGCAAGCTCTGGAGCTTGGCTGTTTGGGAACAGTGAATGGGGCGTGAGCATTGTCCTCCTGAAGCTTGCCCTTTGATTCAAAAGCCTTTAGGACACTGGCCAGCTTTTCTTAGTGCTGCCTTTGTGCAGACCCTCTTGTTCCGTGCATATGCATGGTACTAGACCTTTTTGGGCATTACAGCACTAAGCACAGATGGATTTAAATTTCTTTGATGAAAATGTACAGCATGCCAGTCTAATTTTAGTTCACTGCAAGACTACAAACAAAACCCTTGAATCTTTCTGCACCAGAAAGGGATAAGTGAAGAGAGGGAAGTTTGAATTTCTCATCCTGCATGTGGATGGGAGTGTGTGTGTGTGTGTCTGTGTGTGTGTGTCTGTGTGTGTGTGTTTGGGGGTGGGGGGATGTGGGGTTATAACTCTAGAGGAGATCACAGCAGATCAGGAGTTAAACCTCCTATTGAACTTGTGTGAGAGTCAGTGAACTATGACAACACAGGTTATAACTTTCACTAAGTCAGCAGCCAGACCCCGAGGCTTTAAACACAAACCAAAAACCTTTACTCTAGCCTTAATACAGAGTCCTTGCCTGAAATACACTTTTCTGTTTCATTAAACTGCATGTGATTGAGAAATGAGTGAAATGGGAATCAAGCTGCTACTGCTGGGCCCTTGTGCAAGGCCCATAACCCTCAACTGGACGTTTGAATATTTTCCAAGCTCATACAAGGATTTTCATGAAAGATTTTCCGAAAAAACCCATTTGCTTTAGTTTTACATTATGTTCTAATTATGGAACAAAGGGTACAATTTGAGTAAATCTTTTTTGTTCTTTTCTATAAAGGAAATAAATATTTTTTGGTAGCAGGCACAGAGTTTTGAACCTGATAGCCTGATAGCCCGGATACATGTTTGGTGCCAGGTCTTGTTAATAGTTGTTTTGAAAATGGGAACTTCATTCGGTACTGTGTTTATAACTGTAGCTTGAGATGGTAGATAGTTCGGTTTCTTCTTCAAAGTCACCCACCCATGTATCTGCTAATGCCTGTGAGTGCCAAGTGTATCGGTGTCAATGTCATTAGATCACCTCTCTCTCTCTCTCTCTCTCTCTCTCTCTCTCTCTCTTTTCTGTTTCTCTCGCTCTCACTATAGAGGCAGGGACAGTGTCTGGTTGCAGTCATTGTTCACCCAGGTTACTGATAAACAGGCGGCTTGGTTACCAGCCCCCGGTTGATTGGCTCTTTTAAAAAATAGCAAAAAGGACGTTGCCAGGGGAATGCAGGAACCTCAAATTTGGAAAAAGCGAGTCCAGCGTATCACAGGGGAGTCCGAGGCATTTGTACCACCTTTACAAACACACAGGCAGAGATCATTGAACCAAGTGAGCTCTGTCTGTTACTAAGCAGGTGGCTCTGCTATGAGAAAACTTGCTCCATAAATTCTTGACTAGTGTTTAAGTTTCATCCATTACTGGCCACGTCATTCCAGATAAAAGGATTAGTGATTTTCAGGACACACTGTGATGAGACGCATGATTTGATAGGTTTAATAGGTATAACAATACATATATACAGCCAAATTGGATCATAATGAAGTCTAAAATGCCACTAAAATTGTGGTACATTACTGATATTCCTCATGAGACGTCTGCCAGCACTTTTACTGTGAGGCTGAATGAATTGTGAACAATTGAGTTCTTTTTTTAAAAACCGCGGGTATAATTGCAGTTTTCATACTTGATTATCCATGGTGAAACTCAACCCTTCTTTCTGTACAGTCTCTCCACCTCAGACTTTCTGCCTTAAGCTTTTTATTCAGGAAGTGCAGCAAGAACAAGCTGCTAGTAATTTCAACCTCCTTAAAGCCGTCAAGTGATGTGAAAGGCTGGTAATTAGACGAGAGCGGTGTGCTAACTGATTTATATAATGCTTCCGTGTGGTATCGAACCCTTTCCACCCACCCAGACTTATTAATCACAGACTTGGGCAATGGTATTGTAAATCAAACTAATTCCAGTTTGGTTGCATGTTTTATTTACATTCTTCCATCTCTCAGGCATGCAGATGCCCCACGGGATGTGGTATCTTAAGTTCTTTGGATCCGGACTGCTGAAAAGGCGTCACGATCGTAAAGCCACAAACACACCTGGAGCTCCCTGGAGAAGAGTTTTTGATGTTTTAATTGAGTTTTGGCTGTCTCTCTACTGATTCCTCACTCCTGTGGAGTGCCATAAACTCCAAATGCCACTCCGGTAGCTGGGATCCACTTTGGCTTGTTCCCCTTCTATATACTAATGCCCCACTGAGAAGAGAACAAAGACATCCAGGCTGGGGATTTTGGTGGGTAGAAAGCAGGCAGATTAAACCCAGAAGAGGCTAGGGTGAGGCAAGCCAGGTGCTTTTTATTGGTCCCTTTCTTTGGATGAATAGGCCTGAGAGTGCAGGCCAGCCCATCACACTGCGCTTCAGTCTCATGCATCTGTACACATGTGCTTTCTGTTTTGTTCCAGCCTTTGCTCGGCCAGACAGATGCTTTTATTAGAAAGAGGCCCTCATTAATTAAGCTGAATGTGGGTACGTTAGAGGCTTTTAAAGCCTCGAGAGAGCTTGAAGACGAAGCTGGTTTGTGATTTCTGTAATGAGATGAGAGGAAAGACTCTAAGGAATGTGTGTAGTACAGGACTTAAGAGTTAGTCTTAGAGGAACAGAGACTAAAGTTTTTTGGGGCTGTTTTTTTTTAAAAAAGAAAAGAAAAAAGAAACAAAAAAACGTCTGCCAGTAGTTGATTTCTTTTTTCCGGAAAGTTTTATTGTTTGTATGAATGTATTTGTGTATGAGTGTATGAATGATTTCTTATAAGACCTGTTTCATGTTCCCATGTTTCAGGTTGAAAAACGTCAGTGGAAAATTCTCAAATAAACATTTAATTCCAGGGCTTAAAGTAAATGTATATGCTTACTACATGCTACATTGACTACATTGGTAACATCATTGGTAGCAAATCACGGAAAAGCAGCATTAGCACTGATGAAATTCAACTGACGGAAAAATTCTTGAACTTTTTCTTCAGCAATATGTGTTTCACATAACAGTTTATTGACAAAAAACAACTCGATTCCCTTAGATGGCCATTATAAGCACACACATTTGTACTTAATTCACATATGCTTCAGATGCAGCAATTAGAGAGTATTCCATTTCAAATGGTGCAGAAGATTTTAAATTGCAGTGCAGTAGATTGCTTTTGAATGTTTAGTGCTGTAGGATAATTGAAGTGGCAGTGTTTGCAGGAAGAAAAGTCTCCTTTTCGCTGAGTTGCAGGACATCACTCAGTGCTGTTTCATAGTGCATGGCTGAGTGGAGACGAATCATTTTGGCCCACCATGTGCCGCCTTGAAGTGAGAGCGACTGTGAACGTAAGGAGGCACAAAAGAGTACCACATTCGCCTTGTTCTATTGTGTGTGTCTTATTAGTGAAATCCCAGAACTGCTCTGAGATCAGCTAGGAAGCGTTTCCTCTAGCAGGTCACTAAGTCATAAAGTGAATCTAGCACTAACCCTCTTATCATTGTGGGTCGGGAAGGGAGAGCCCATCAGAGGAATTCCATTTACTTTTAATACCTTTCCTCCCTTTAGTCTTGTGTTTCTGGCATAAGGTCCTGCGTGAGAGTGTGTAAATCATTTCATCTTGCCTGTCAGGTTCTAAAACCCCTCAAAGAATAACTGAGACAAATTCTTTTCCAGATGAATTATTACGGAAGTGCCAGGTATCAGAGCTTAGGAATCCTTTTAACCATCTCAAGTGTGAATTAAGCCTAGCTGTGTTGGCACACGTTTTAGTCCAACCTGTGCAGGAACATCTATACATTAAAGGCACATAAATTTGGTTCAAACGCGGGGCGTGGCACGGAGTGACAGAAAGAATCATTTTGCAGTGACGGCCATTTACAACCGTCAGCCATTTCAAGTGTTTAATGATTTAGAGTTTAAAAAGTTCCTTCTAATATGCAGAGTATCAGTTACAGGTAGCGCTAAAAGTGAGAGCAACCAAACTGGTTTTTGCACCGAGTTGCTCTAAGCTCCATTGTCAGTGTGAGGTGGTGTGTTAAAAGGACCAAGTGGGTCGTGTCAGTTTTGTGCTAAATCACTCGTCCATAGCTGACCTGCAGCACACAGCTCTTCTGCTCTTACTCTTAACAACAACGAGAAACGAGCACTCAAAAGGCAGTGAGTGGCACTCAGCTCAACAAGTAAACATTATTCGGTGACTTATTCTCACATCTTGTTCATCTCAGAGCACACACACACACACTACTTCTCTCCTGACACCTGCTTCTCACTAGTTTCTACTCCCTCAACTGCAAGCTTGAACAAAGGCACATGTTCATATTGTGGGAAAGAGAGCCAACAGCCTGTCAGTGAGTGAAGAGAGGCCTGCAGACAGACACGCTGACACACTCCAGCTCCTGGCAGCTGCTTTCTGTCGCACACAGTCTCACTAACAGGTGGCAAATTTTTTTGCAGAATCATGCCGAGGCTGAGATAAGGACATTAACGAGGCCCACAGCCTGGGAGTGTCAGGAGAGAAGGAGAGACATACAGGGAATAAATTACAGTGAGGTTTCAGTTCTGCAGTCATTGCAGGCAGGGATGGGCCCAAAACAGATGCTGACTATGTGTGAGGTCTTCTGGGCATCTGGATGCAGTCGTCTGAGTGAATATGTTATCTTGGATAGGATTGCTGCTTTTTAGCATTATTACAATAAGAAATGTATGCCTGTTGTTTTCTAATGACAAGGCAACAGAACGTCATGGGCATTTTATTTGAAATATATTCAGATTCTTCTGCTCTTGTATCCCATCCGCCTCAAGGTTAGACATGTCATGTGATCTGAGATGCTTTTCTGCTCTTGTCGGCTGTAAGGAGTGGTTATTTGGTGTACCATAGCCTTTTAAGAGCTTGAACCAGTCTGTTCATACTCTTCTAGCCTCTCTTAAGTCACTGAGATCGCATTTCTCCCAATTTTGATGTTCTTTTTTGTTGTTTGCAGAAACTTGATTGGCTGATTGGATAATGCAGGTGTTCCTAATTAAGTGGCCGGGTTTGTGGTACTCTACCATGCTATATACCAGCAGAACACCTACTGTAAATTAGTATATAGGACAAACAAACAAGCAAACGTTGCATCAGAGTTACACTTCTTTTTTACCTTTAATTTTAAAGAGTGTATATAACTGTATTTTAACATTTCTCAGTGGCTTTCAGGTGAGTTTAAGCAGCACTGATATTTATCAGTGTTAGTCACTTTGTTTATCTCTGATTCACTGAGTGAAGTTTTTAACGCCGTCTGACTGCGGCAGATTTCTTTACACCCTGCGGAGGTGGTTTTTATTCCATCCTGGCTGATGGAGGCCATTGTTTGCATATTTCTGAAATTGTTTGGATTTGATTGAATGCACATACATGCCTTGTTATGTCGATGCTTATGGTTATCGCTTAGAATTATCGCTGAATGCTTTTGTTCTGTATCACTTTATATTTTTTGTCTTTTCACATGAATATTGATATAAATACAAATTGCAAATTTTAGCATATGATATGACAGTGTTGTGTTCTGGAGAGATCTTTATAATCGGAGGCAGAAGCAAACAAAAGTGGCTTGTCACTTTCGAGAATTTAGACGATGATTCAAGTGTTAATGAATCAGCGAGTCAGTTTCTTTGTAGAAGCCTGGGAAATGCATTTCAGCAGTGAATGTCGTTGGGAGGTAGCTCTTATTGGCCCGGCTTTCCTCCTCTCTGCAGTTCTTTCTGCACCATGGTGGCTGCTGGCGCCAGGCCAAAGTCCGGCAAACAAGAGATTATGTGGGTCATTTGTCAGCCATGTTGCCTTGACTACTGCTTTTTCGTAGAGGAGAGACACTGGAAAGAGTGTCCCGGGCTTTCATCTTGCCACAAGTTTGGACTTTTCCCTATTTGAGACCAATTTTTTTGGTGTCTGTTAGTAACACCTGGATGAATTGACCTCTGACCTGGTAATGCAGGAAGTGGAGAGCTGAAACTCGATTATCGTTCTCAGGCAGGCTTCATGTTACTCTGCACTAAGTGAATTTCAGCCATCAAATTCCATTGCTGTGGTCTCAGTTTGACTTGTTACACATTTACCAGTGTAGATGAGCCTGAAAGTTGTGCACCTCACAGTGTGATGGCATATCAACTAGATAAGGAAATAGTTGTAGTCAATTTAATACACCATGCACATAATCCTAATTTCCCACAACATTAGCTCAATGACACAATAAGCCATGATCTGCTTTTCTGTCTTGGGTTAGCATCTGCTGTCTCGTGGACCAGCTCAGTGAGCACATTTGTCTAATAGATAGCAGACAAATAGCTGAAGGAGAGGTGGAGTAAATGCAGTCTGCCTAGAAGTATTCAATGTGTTAGTGCTTTTAACTAGTCCCATTGGGCTTTGTCTGCTTTTTTAACAGTGACTCTTTTATTCTCACTCCCTGCTAAAAAGGGAAAAAGACTTTAAGTAATGGTTCACTCACGCTTCTCAGGTCGAACAAGGGAGTGAGTTTGTCTACTATGTTTATTTTTTTGTGAATCAAGTGATGAGGCCGGCTTGAAATTTGTGTCTGTGGTGAACTATAGCAACCTTTTTTTTTTGCGCAAACCTGTCTCATGGCACACCATAAGACAGAAAGGGAGGGGCTTTTAGCAGATAACAGACAGCACCAACATGCCTACCAGTGCCTACAAGTTTGTCCTCAGTGCCGATTCCGTCTCGATGCAAATCATACACTGAAATGAAAATACATGTACAGTACCATTCCTTACACCATGCTCATTTTCGTGACAACTTACCTTCAAATTTCTCATTTATACCTTTGTTATATGTAGTAATTTTCTATATTAATATTTAATAAATATGTTTAATTCTCATAGTTTAGAGTATGTCATTTGAGACAGCTGCCAGGAACTGCTAGGTTCATTAATGACCTTAGTTCAGCAATTCATGGAAATAAATATGTGTGGTAGATACACCATATTAGTGTTATACCCCGCACTTGAGTATCTAGTAGCTGTTCTTTTCACACTAAGTACAAGTGTGTACTGTACAACACTGATGTTAAGCACACCTTGAGCAGATGTTTCTGGGTATCTGTTGGTTCTTTGAATGCTTTTGTGTGGCTGGGACACTCCTCAGCAGTGTTTCTCTCCGACACTCTGGTAATTCTGGCATGCCAAGCCCTGACATGTATTACTTGGCTTAAAAGAGGAAGAGGCTTTACTGCATGATAGCCAGCTATGTAATAAGAACACTTCTGCTTGCAATTCACATGCATTAATGTTCATGTCGTCCCGGTAAAGTAAACAGGTCTCCTAAGGTGGCCCAAAGCCCATTCACATCTCAATTCTTTCCCTTGTTCTCTCTTATTTCCTTGTCTTTGTGTTAGCTGGATTTGATGTTGTGGACAGTTCCACATTTATTGCTGATATGGAGGTGTAGATTATGGACATTAAGAGAAAAATGAGTGAGAATTGGAAGTGTACAAGGATCATGCTATATGACAAGTTTATTGAGTGAGAGAAAGTATGAAAAAAAAAGAAAAGAAAAAACAGGCTTAGAGATGAGAAAGACAGAGAGGAGAGGAAAACTACTCCTGTCTCCCATCTGTGCTGCTTTTGGGGCAGGAGGAGGTGTCGATGATGTCAGTGAGGTGTAATCTCGTTTTGCCCATTTATTAAGAACACGGTCCCATCTGGCACACTCCAGCTCATCTGATGTTACCTCACGGTGTAAAGATGGCTTGAAATGTGAGTGTGTGTGTGTGTGTGTGTGTCTATGTCTCTAAATTTCTGTTGAGCACCACATGCTGTCATAAATATACAATCAGATCATTATTTCTATTCTTTATCCGTGTCTTCACATTTAAATAGAATACTGGCTCATACTTTGTGAGGTTGTTTTGTATGTTTCTGCAGTCCACTGACGCCACGCAGGTTAATCATTACGACACTTGAGTGATTTTATTTAAAAATGCCAAAGATCTCATAAGAGGCTATATGAGATTCATCGTAACGCTGTACTTCTTATAGAACTTCTCATCTCGTCTTATGAGAAGATGAAGACAATGAAGAAAACCCATTTTGTTTTCTAACAAGGTGGACCATTTCTTCCTGCTGCTTCAGAGAAACCCCATTTAATGAGTAATGGGGACTTTGCTTGCATACACAAATCATTTTCTAAGAAAACAGAATCTTTATTTGTTGTTGATATCTATGTTGTTACAGTATCGTGATGTGAAGTAATTTGAAATGTCCTGTCTCAGTGTTGATCTTAATGGACTTTTTATTAGTGCCTAGGTCTTTGTTAACAGTCCAGTAAGAGAGTCTGTGTTAGACAGCGGGAGAGAGAGAGAGAGAGACTTGCCGTTTGTATTTAACTCACCTGAAGAAAAGGTCGGTTAGTAGAGGGAGGGAGGGATGAGTGCCTCTGTATAGCTATTGGCTGGGAGGAGGGACTCTAAGCCTGTGTTATGATTCAAATATTTGAGTGCAATGTGAAGTACAGGGCGTGAATGGCTGCTGGTCTCTCCACCTTACCCTCACTCTCATTGGCTCTAGGCTCTTGTAAGGTTTTACCGTCTATAACAGTAATTTATCATGCACTCACATAAACAGCTTGTTTTGATTCTCTGTGTATAGGTGGTGCAGTGTGATGACAGAACAAGAGTGCATTTGTCATAAACTGCAGAAAACACCTGCAGGGCTTGTGCATGTTTGGATAGTTTTTTATAGTTTTAAACCTAAATTAGGTTCTTAACCCAAATTAAATGGAAAAACGCTTCCTGAGCTTTCTATTAATGAACATTTGAGTATTATTGCTTTACATTCCAAGTATTTGATGCCATCAGTTCACAAGGTTTGCATGGTTTGTTAATCCTTTTAAGTTTTATTGCAGTTTGATATTAAAATAATAGAATTTAAATGTTATAATAATATATTTTATTTAATTTAATAACAAAACAACTAATTTATGCAAGAAACCAGAAACAAATCTCTCAAGTGAATGAGTGAATTCTTTGTATGGTGGCTCTAGATATTTCCGTTCATATTTATACCATTCAGGCGTAACATAATATATAGTGACAGGTGCATAGTGACAGGTGAAGTGAATAACACTTCATTATTTCTTGATTAGCTCCTCATCATGGCACCTGTTAGTGGGTGTAATATATTAGGCAGCAAGTAAAAATGTTTCCTCAAAATTGATGTGTTAGAAGCAGGAAAAATGGGCAAGTGTAAGGATTTGAGTGAGTTTGACAAGGGTCATGGGTGGCCAAGGCTCATTGATCCACATGGGGAGTGAAGGCTGGCCCGTGTGATCCGATCCAACAGACGAGCTACTGTTGCTCAAATTGCTGAAGAAGTTAATGCTGGTTCTGATAGAAAGGTGTCAGAATACACAGTGCATTGAAGTTTGTTACGTTTTGGCAGCAAAAGGGGAAGCAACACAGTAATAAGCAGGTGGTCATTATGTGTATATACACACAGGTGATGAAATGGCTTAGGCTTAGCATTGTGATCAGGATTCTCACTCACAATTTACTTTCAGCACTATGTCAGTTTTATAAACTGTACATTTCTGTGGCTGACTATGGAAAAGACAATTTCCTCGCTGAAGTTTTTGAATGATGGATCATCTGCAATTTGTGCAAACTAACCAATTAGTTTAAAGCCTCAATTGGCCAAAGAACAGAGTTAAAAGGAAACAAAAAATATGAACAGTTAAATAATTAGCTGTGGTAATGTTTCTGTTCTGCTGAAAGCAGCTAATTAGAACCAGTTTTGAGTGAGTAATTTAAGATTTACTACGTAATATTTAACACTTGGGTTCCTTCTCTTTAAACATGGCCATTCGATTCATTCTAAAAGTAACTCACATTTTTGTTTTCTGGCACTGTCTCTCACCTGTTCCTCTGTAGATCTGTCAAGTTTCAAGTGTGTGTGTGTGTGTGTATGTGTGAGGCATTGTGGTCATTTGTCACAGCACATAAAGGAGTGAGTAGCAGTACGCAATCACCTGAGTTCACGTGAGGACTTTTTATTTATTTTTTAATTTTTTTAGAAATATCAGTCAGTGTCAAAAACCACATTCACAAGCTGTAACCTAATCTTAACCAAACCTTAATGGAAGTGTGTGATGATTTTCTATGATAGTAGTACATTAGCCATAGTAGCTCCAGTGCAAAAGTAAAATTCACATACCAAACATATGGTTTAACATGTTTGCAGCATTTTAACCCCTTGCTGTGGCACTACAGGGGACAACTGAAAATTACGCTTTTCCAGCTAAAGGAAATTGAATAAAATTCACCAGGCAGAAAAAAAGACAGGACACAGGATGTAAAAGACAGATTTGTTTCTAGTTGTGATAACTTGTAAATAAAACACCTGAAACAGATACATAGAAACCTTAACATGAGATACCTAATGTTACATTCTTCTCCGATTTTCTAGCACTGGCAAGAAAAGTGCTGCCAAAAGGTTTAATTGGGAGATAAGAGTATGGAAGAAGCATGGAAGAAGTTTGTAGAACAAACAGATATGTTTGCATTTCTCTGCAGGAAAGGATTGTTGTTGGTCTTTTGATTATTCTCTTCCTTTCTACTTATGCACAGGGGAGAAATACATTTTCCTGTTTGTGGCTATAGAAGGAAGAAGAGCATATCCTAAACAACCTGAACTATGTCTAAAAAAGTATTAGCTAGGCTAGTAAACAGGACAGGGTGTGGGTGTGTATAGCAGAGACCCATGTCTTTCACTCGGATAACTAGAACAACACTGTGGTTTTTAATGCCTATTAGTAGGTACTGTGATAGAGTAAAGCAAATACAGAGCAGAGCGAGGCATATTGCTGACTCAACAGCCTGCGGCAGCATTATCAGCCCTGCGCAGACACATGCTAAACATCACAATGTGACACACAGACACAAGCTGACTGACTCACACCCCTGTGCATGTGTTATATCATTATAAAATATTATTTCTCGATAGTTTATTGTACTGGCACATTTGTTTATCATAAACCAACACCTGTAATTTATTGTCGATAGTATGATTTAGTTATATAACTTTATTATGATATCACAGTTTTAGATGATAATGATTTTATGATTTTATGACTAGTATAGGAAGTGGATTAAAGCTCAGTGCTGTAGCGGCAGGTTTGTCGTGTTTGTTGCTTCTTGCATTACTGAAGTCATCTCTTGTACTGTTGAGTAGCATGTTGGTGATTCATAGCTCCACAGGGGTCTTGTTGTGACATCCTCAGCAATGCCCTACTGCTCACCCCTTGCAGAGTTCCCATTATTGAACTAAATCCAGCAGCTGAAAGGTTAAATTTAGACTCTGGACAAACAGAGACATATGCTCTGGGAAGAACTCAGGCATTTGTGCTTTTGACACTCTTTGTGTGTAGGATTTTCATTAGCATCAGTATTGATACCTCACCAAAGCTAGGAATAAAAAAAAGGCAGAAATAAAATATTATCTAATATTATTCTTTATTAATAGTAATTAATATTATATTTATCTGGAGCCTATTTATTTACTATTAGTACAGAACAGCTCTGCCTCATTTACTCTTCCTCATGCTTAAAATATAATGGAAACGTAATAAGTGATTATTTGTGATGTGATGCCACTCGACTTCACCATATCAATGATTTTATATTCTTCCTTGTTAAATAACAACATATAATAATCTGTTTCTTATTAGTTTATGATGAGTATCTGCCATTCAAGTCACTGTTAATTGAGCAATACTATAGAAATAAGAACAGTAATAAGAACAAGCACATTGATATAAGCCCATCAAATCATCAGATCATTCAACAACATTGTGTTATAAACAAAATGTATTTTTTTAGACTGATGAACCTTTGAAACAGCGTAAGATTCCTATTTAGTTGCAATAATTGGGTATTAATTAGAGCCAAGCTAAAGTGGCATGTAACATTAATTAATTAACTTTAGCTAAGAGCATTAAAATTACAGTTGGTTGTGTTTAATTAAAAATTGTGATCATGGTTAACATATATACTGTGGAGTCCTTTAGAAACAGTATAGGATGATGCTTCTGTTTACATGTATTTGGATTTAGGATCATAAAATAACTAGAGTTCCTTCACAGGGTCTTAAGTTTTTACTTAGAACAAACAAGAATAAACTTGAGCAGTGTTTTGACTGCAGAAACTGACTTGACAGTTTTCCTAAACTACATGCCATTAGCTTAATCTTTAGAAAGTCACACTATTCACATTTGAAGTATTACTTGGCCTTCATAACCTGTGGTTTTAAAATCTTGAGAGTGTGTTAGTGTTCAGGACATTGAAGGGGATCAGCAGTGAAGTAGGTGCATGTGTCAGCTGCCCTGTGTGCAGCAGCATGTGGAATAACACTATGGTTGTACACAGAGGCAGATGGAGAGCACAGCAATAGAGGTCTGGAACAGATAGGGAATTCTGTCCAGGCCCTGTTTTACTCATCGTCTCCTCAGCTCTCAGGTCTTAATACTCACAGCTGCTGTTGTCTTTCACCCAGGAAAGAAACAAAGTAAAAGTGCAGATTTTGAACCTGTTGGACCCCACACAGCTATTGAATAAATAGACATATATTAGTAAGGAATTTATAGACCAAAGAAGTCATTTATAATGCATTATATAGCTTCCCAGCTCTTACCCTCTTCACCTTATCACCCAATCCCAGAGTAAAGAGGATTTTTTATACTGCTAGTAACAGCTCTGTCTCATTGTCTGTTTCTCATGCTTTATTGCTGGAAGTGTGATTTTACTGTGAAAACCGACACCACTGTATTGTATAAGGCTGTATTGTTTTGCTAGGGCTATTAATTAAATACGCCACCTGTTCCCCTGTTGTTTTCTCACCAGAGCCGAATAGTGCTTAGTTCAGTGATCTAAGACCTTCCTTTAAGTGCAGGTGATATCTACAGCCACCCAGGGCTATGAGTTAAATGTCTCAGTGGATCATAAATGGATCTCCTGGATTAAAAAAAATGAGTTGCTAAACCTCTTGAGTATATATATATATATATATCAAAACAAAACATGCCATAACCAGAAATCAGTGCAGTGACATGAATAGAGAAGAAATAAAGACTAAAAATGAACTATTTTTCCTTTTGTTAAACCTCAGCTACGTAAGTGAATTAAGCACTACCCCTCAATATTTAGCTCTTCTAATGTTATTCTTTTAATAGCAGTGTGTTATTAAGAAAACTAGCTGTCGTTGCATGTGTTTTTGCATTGTTCTGTGGGACCTTGATGACCTGGATTTTTATGCCATTTTTAAAAAACAATATCTAGTAGAATTGGATCAGAATTTAATTTTGTACAGAATTTGCCACTCATCAGATTAACTTGGTTCACTATTTGATCCCAGACTGATCTCAAACTGATTTCCCAATCATTCCACCTATTAGAGTTCAGATATTAGAGTTCTATGCTACTGTTCATCAGAACAGCACTCAGGGTGCCTACACCATTTTGGAAGAGAGTATACAGCTTTATGTAACATGTTGCTATACTATCTCTCTTGCAGATGGACTACACCAAGTAACAGCGCTCTGCACCCTCCGTGTGACCATCATCACGGACGACATGCTGACTAACAGCATCACGGTGCGCTTGGAGAACATGTCCCAGGAACGCTTCTTGTCACCACTGCTGGGCCTTTTCACCGAGGGGGTGGCTGCTGTCCTGTCAACAAGCCGCGATGGTGTCTTCATCTTTAATGTGCAGAATGACAGCGATGTCAGTGGCAGCATTCTCAACGTAACCTTCTCAGCTCTGCTTCCTGGCGGCAGCCCCGGCCGCTACTTTCCCTCAGAGGAGCTTCAGGAACAGATATACCTGAACCGCACCCTGCTGCGTCATATCTCTAGCCAGAGCGTCTTGCCCTTTGATGACAACATCTGCCTGCGTGAACCCTGTGAGAACTACATGAAGTGCGTATCAGTGCTGAAGTTTGACAGCTCGCCACCATTCATTGCTTCCGACACCATGCTGTTTCGACCCATCCACCCAATCAATGGGCTGCGGTGTCGCTGTCCGGCCGGTTTCACAGGTGACTACTGCGAGACTGAGATTGACCTGTGCTACTCAGGACCGTGCCGCAACAACGGCCGCTGCAGGAGTCGAGAAGGTGGTTACACCTGCGAGTGTCTGGAGGACTTCACTGGTGAGTTTGGTGCTACATTTAGAGATACTTGATAGGGTGGTGGTGGGTAATGTGCTGTTTTGTTCTATAACCGACAGTGACTAGGTTAACTATCACCATTTCTAGACATTTTAACATATAGTGAATTTGTGGAGGTATGCTGCAGATTTTATGCAGCAGCTTTTATAGATGTGAGTATGTAAAGCTTTGCTCCCAGCCAATTTCTGTACGTTAGGCAACATACAAGTTTGACTGACTATACAAGACGTAAAATCAAATGGAAAGTGAAACTGATTTATCAACAGGTGAGAACAAGTTGAGACAAATATTAATCAACATGTATATATCAGTGACGCTTCTCATATTCCACTGTTTTGCTGTGGCTGCTATGGTGAAGTAAACCATCTTTTCATGTTTAGTCAGTAGACCATATCAGTCAGAATTACTAGCCAAATCTTGTACATTATGAATAGGTGGAAAATGACAGTGATGCATCTCAAAAATGTATTTTGTTCATTGTGCCCTTAAACTATAGTAACTACAGGGAAAACTTTTCTAAGGCCCTGTTCAGACTTGGTGTTAACAATCAACTCAGGCAAGTTGATATATAAGCAAATAAGCAAGACAGGTATCTTTTCATCAGGTTGCCAATTCTATATAAAAAAACCCAGTGTAATGACAAAAATGACTTTGAAGTACTAGCTAATCGCAAAGCAAAACACAAACAAGTGTTTAAATGTAATTGTTGGATGTAATTTATAAAATCAAAACTTTGTCAGTGGTTAATATGGCAAAAGTACATCAAGCACTATGGATATGAAATTCTTTATAGCCATAGTGTCTGATAGTGTGTGGCCTCTTCTCATCTCCCTGAAGTGAAGCCATCCCATTCATTTCCTTATCAGGGACAGTTACCATCTATAATCATCTCCTCCTGCCTATTGTAATTGCACCCTGTGCTTTGAAGGTCACAGTTCAATTCCAGGTAGTCTGTGGTCATTATCGCAACGATGACAGCCTGGACCCTGAATGTCTACCTCTCGCTCTCATTCTCACATTAGAGTGAAATGGATCCATGTAATTTCCACACAGAAAGGATTATAGTGCAGAAAGCAGGGGTCATTAACAGCGCAGCGACGGCCATCCTGTCCCCTTCTCCAGCACATACCTGGCCCTGTCCAGATCTTGTCAGGATAATGGTTGACACACAACACTGTGAGGTTGAAAGACCATCTCGGAAGCTAGAAACACTGGAGCCAATGGGGATAAGTCTGTTAGGAGAGCTGAAGCAAAGTCAGCTTTGATTTTAAGCCAGGGAGTCTTAAGGACATTAGCAGTCTACAATGGAACTTAGATGCCTTTAGATGCCATGTATCCTTACTGACATGGAGGTTCAGTTGTCATTTCACACAATAAAGATGAGAGGAGATGCATATTCTTTCGTCAACATGCTATGCCTCTTTTCAACATTTTAGGGCTTAAATATATCATAATTATTGCATTCCAGTGGGAAAATTCTTGAATGCTTAATGACAGCGTTTTTGGTGGAAATCCCATTTTGGTCAAATTTGAGAGTATTATCAGGTGCATCCTGCTTGGTCCAGAGAATCCCATAATTCTTTTCACCAAATTAGACTTTTATAAATGTTTTAAAAAATAGAAGAAACCAGAAACAAATGTGGATAAGTGAATTGTTTGGTGGCTCTAGTCATTTGGCACCAAGCTCATTCCATGATATTAAAAATGCTTAAAATATTAGAATGACCTTGCTAACCTGAAGTGATCTCACAGCTTATGTGGCAAACGGAGGAGGCATCTCGCTTGGCACTAAGGTTGCTTGTAATTCACCTCTGTTATGCTGTTATTGATTGTGGTTTATATGTAAAAGTGGGATTTGCATTATGATTGAGAACATTTTTACAGGGTATCCTAGGCTAGTGACATCTTATAGTGCCATTCTCAGGTAATCTGGTAAAAGTGATCCTTTTTAAAGCTAGCTAAATGTTATGATGACACTTAAAATAAAATGTCTGTCGCCGTTTGGGTAAAATGTGGCTTCCGAGAACAGAATACAGCACATGTTGTTGTTATGTGATCATATTAGCGAGTCTGAGTGTTTCTGTTCTGACATTAGCACTTCCCCATTGCCAGCCTGCCTGTAATTAACTGCTTCTGCACTAATCAAGGTGAACACTGCGAAGTGAACGCCCGCTCGGGCCGCTGCATCCCAGGCGTATGCAAGAATGGAGGGAAGTGTGTGGACCTGCTGGTGGGTGGCTTCATCTGCCAGTGTCCATCAGGCGAGTATGAGAAGCCCTACTGTGAGATGACCACGCGCAGTTTCCCAGGACAGTCCTTCATTACCTTCCGGGGCCTGAGGCAGAGGTTCCACTTCACCGTCTCTTTTATGTAAGTGTTTCAAAAGTTTTGCCCCTCCTATGCAGTCCTGCCCATGTTTTCTCACTGCTTGCATGCTGACATGCCTGCTTCTTGCCTTTCAGACTGGGAAATTATAATTTATGGACATGTGAGGTTGCACAAACAGAAAAAAAACAAACAGCAGCTTTTGTCTACTTCTAGGACATGTAGAGACTTATATGCTTGTCATTGCTCAAACAGTCATGCACTTAGCTGTGAAATGTATACTGTTTTGGTGACACAAATAGACTCTTATGACTTATTAAACTTATGTTATTATACACTACCAGTTAAAAGTTTGGACATACCTTCTAATTCTATGGTCTTTCCTGATGTTTATTTCTTTCTACATTGTAAAACAATGCTGAAGGCTGTTAATTGGTGATTTCTGAGGCTCTAAATGAACTTCTCCTCTGCAGCAGAGGTAAGTTTTGGTCTTGCTTTCCTGGGATGGTCTTCATGTGAGCCAGTTTCATCATGGTGCTTGATGGGTTTTGCAAATGCACTTGACAATACTGTTCTTGCAAGAACTATTCCAGAACACCTGACCTTTGTGTCTTAAAATACCAAATGACTGTTGTTTTTTGTTGTCATTACATATGGATTACTTAAGTCCATGTGTGTTATTTCATAGTTTTGAAATCTTCAGTATTGTTCTAGAATGTAGAAAATAAATCCCTAAACAAAAAACATTGAATTAAAAGGTGTGTCCAAACTTTTGACTGGTAGTATATATTCAGAGTTATCTAAATTGTTGTTAGCGTTTACTGACTATATAACTAAATACACTGTTTAGGCTACTACACTGAAACTGTGTGAAAATCAGAGAGCTTTTATAAGCACATTTTTTATTTCCAGTGATGGCTGTAACCATTGCCTACCAAGTCATATTATTATGAAAGTATTGGAATGCATAAAAGACTATTCAGTGTCTTGATATGCAAATGAGCTCCTGGTCATCATTCTCTTTTA
The DNA here is from genome assembly GCF_019097595.1 of Hemibagrus wyckioides. Taxonomy (NCBI): domain Eukaryota; kingdom Metazoa; phylum Chordata; class Actinopteri; order Siluriformes; family Bagridae; genus Hemibagrus; species Hemibagrus wyckioides. The sequence goes on from NC_080728.1 coordinate 9,051,617, forward strand.
AATTTCAGCATACCGAGCACTCAGCTGCAGGAGTGTCAGTCTTTGCTTTTTTTATTTGTGACAACCTCAACCACATGCAGATCCAAAATGACAAGAAAATACAGACGTCTTATATTTAGGTGATTTGAACAGCCAAAAAGAATGCAAAAGTGTTTCTTAAACATTTAGGTGTCTCTTAAAGCAGAGTGGCATAAAGTGATTCATTATTTTGTTTATGTTAATGTTTCTCAGAGGTAACCCGTTGAATTTAATAAACGTCGAGGAAGGGTCATTAGTGAAATATGTGGGCTCTCATGCACTGTATAATAACAGGATGGGGTCCGTATTGAGAGAGCATTATCAGTGTTTTGCTTGGTTGGCTGGGTCTTCCTGCAGTGCACCTCGTTTCCCAGCTGCTCCCTGACTCATCTGCCCTCTCCACACCCATGGTAGAGAAGCCACTTCCTGTCTCAAGATTACTGGTCTTACACTCACTTGCGTCTCCTCTCCTTTGTTTCTCTTTATCACCCTGACTTAAACTTGACTGCATTTACAGTTGTTCTGTCTTTTTTTTTTCTTGGGAAGTTTAAATGACTTTGTTGTTTAGTAGCAACTTTTGATATTTTCCTGACATATTAATAAATCTGGATGAGAAACACAGAGGCTGATGTTATAATATTGCTCAATTTCTTCCTCTGTTTAAATATTCCAGGTTTGCTACACAAGAGAGAAATGCCCTGCTGCTTTACAATGGGCGCTTTAATGAGAAGCATGACTTCATTGCTGTGGAGATAATCGAGGAGCAGATCCAGCTCACTTTCTCAGCAGGTGGCTTTCTTATACTGTTTTTGCTTCCCTATAACATCACTGGTTTACTTGCTGACACCAAAATGTAGTGTGTGGTTAATAGCTAAACTATTAGTGTTCTGTTAGTGTTGTAATGATAAAGCCTGCTTTATGCTCCAGTAGAAAATGAAAATGTTAGTAAGTATTCCATTATATCCTTGTGGAAACTATGCGTTTTCATCTACACTTTTAGTAGTGCTTTCGACTCATTTCCCACAGACATCAAAATGAATCCCAGAATTAAAGCTGAAACCTAGTAGCATAGTTGAATTTTAATGCAAAACTATACAATGTAGATAATGTTTAAAAGGGCTTGTTAGAGAAGTTGAAAATTCAGGGGTTTTAGGTATGTTATTTAGCACAGGTTTAGTCTGTTGACATGTGCTGCACACATAACCATATAATGATCAACTGCAGCTTGTGGAAATCTGTGCACTATAACAAGCACGTATAATAAAAATCATTAAAATTAATTGAATGTATTTGCACATATGGAATTTTGTGAGTGGCAACCATGCATGCGGACACTCTCATCTCTGCTGTTTTTACCGGGATCACTTATTCCATGTGAATTGATCATATTTCCTACAGATAACCTTAGGCAACAGACATAACCAGAGATTTAATCCCATCAGAACAGATACACATAATTACACACGGGCACATGAACACATACTCATATGCGCCCATTAACACTGGTCTAGCAGACATACAGTTGAAACTATGCAGTGTCACCATTATCTTCTAAAAAAGCATTAGGTCTTCCTCCAGACAAGGAAATACCATGCCGTATTGCTTTACATTTCAAATGAGCTTTTTTGGTCCACAAAATAATTAGTCTTCAAATTAAAATATAGCTTTACTACAATCCCCAAAGCCCAAATCATCAAGAGATGAGGTATCTACTAGCAACTTCGAGTGTGTATTTGTATCACACAATTACTTTACTCCAAATAAAACAGGCAAAAAAAAAGTTTAAGTGTGTTTTGAGGATCTTTGTTGTGAAAGATTGCAAACTAGGCCACAATGGCTGGTTACTGTTTACTGACTCCTTGAAAATGCCTGCCAAAGAGCTCCTGCCTTCAGTAAATATGCCTCTAAATCCAGTGTAAATCTCTGTTGGTGGTGTTGCGCAGCCAAGTGAATGAATTCTATTGATAGGAAAGAAATCCCTGCCACTTGCAGGCGTGATGGATTGCGTCTCGCTTTGTGCTCTTGCCACTACACGATCTTATCATGAAGCAGACAAAAAGAAAAAAAAAAAGAAGACATTTCTGTGACGTGTCAGAACATATTTAATCAGTGTAATTTATTTAGGAAAGATTTATAATTACAGTTAAACTCTCTGTTTATACACAGTGTACACTATTTAAACTTTTGTATGATTTGTTTTATAAGTCACACAAAAGGGTTTTTTTTCTCTATTTTTTCAATCCCTTTCTTCTCTCTCATATAGTTGTCTCATTCATCTGTTTTTCCTCAGGAGAGACTAAAACTACCGTGGCACCGTTTGTACCAGGTGGTGTTAGCGATGGCCAGTGGCACTCTGTTCAACTCCATTACTACAACAAGGTAAGACGCTGTTCGCTATCCTGTTCCTGCTCACGTTTAGCTCGTCATCCTCCGTTTGTGTTTCCGTACATTTATACAAAGTGGACTGTTTTTCCTATCTGCGCCTGTCTTATCACACCCCACTGGGTCATTAGCAGGCACAAGGTGGTTGTATAGGTCTTATATGTGACACATTAAAGAAATTAGTATTATAGTATGTTGTGAATCTCCATAAAATAGTCCATAATACTCAACTGGGTGGAAAAGTCAATATAGTTTATAAAAACTTGTCTAAAATTATTCACTCCTATTGGAGTGAAATCCCTAGGTTAGCTCTGGAGCAACCCTCTTAACTCATTAGTTGAATGAGCAAATAAAATGATAAAATGTCGTGTGATCCCAGTATAAATACCTCTGTTCCTGGAAAACCTCACAACAGTATGTTAGAGTGCATACCTAAACAAGCGTTATCATAAAACCAATGTGGTAGCAGAGCAAGTCCAAGACAAATTTCTGGAAATTTGGAAACAACATGGCTCAACCATGACACATAATAAATAGATGAGGCCATCAACCAAAAGTTAGCGACCGGAAAAGAAGGGGATTAGTCAGAGAAAAAACGCGGATAGAGGACAGAGGAGAGGGCCACAGTGTGTTTTGTCTGGAGGGTAATTATCAAACGTAAGTATAAAGCCTCCTAAGCTTAAGCTTTAGGAACATAAAGTACATGCAGCTTTCCTGTTAGTTCAAAGCTCCATGCTGTGAGTTTAGTATAAAAACAAAAGAATATTAGTAGAAGTAATAGTAGTAGTTATAGTAGGAGTAGTAGTACTAGTAATAGTAATAGTAGTAGTAGTAGTAACAGTAATAGTAGTAATAGTAGTAGTTATAGCAGTAGTAGTAGTAATACTAGTAGTAGTAGTAGTAATAGCAGCAGTAGTAGTAGTAGTATTAATACTATCACTAATATAGTAATGTCACCATAGCTATGTAGTTGGATTTAGTGAACCACTGGAAGGCAGTGTTTTTGTTATTATGGGCTAAATCCTGTGCTATATCATTCAGATATCAAATACAGATAAAATATTTCAGTTACATTTGGGCCTGTATTTAGTGGTGAAGGACAAATGTGTGTCCAGAAAGCATGTTAAGGTCAGAATACTTGTTCTACACTGTAGCTTATCTGAGGAAAAGAGAAGATTTTCTTAAAATTGTGTTCCTGACTTGCAGCTGCTGCGTTGTGTACCATCAGAAGGTTCATACATCAGTATTAAAATCAGTTCACTTAGCTTTTTACTCTTTTCCCAACCTTCATCTACAACAGCATGACAACAGAAATCTATTTTGCTTGTGCAGAAGTTGAGAAAAGTCTATTTTTCGGTTACAAAAGCCACAGGTGTCCTTTACTTCCCTTTGAGTCCTGCTTCATCTGAGCCTAGGATATTAGAAACTGAACCCATCGTTGTTTCACAGGCCTGAACCGGCACTCATAAAAGCCCTAGTCGTGATTTTTTCCCCCTTTTTATTCGAATGCATGAAAAGGTACGGAATGTATTCCACTGTCAGTACAAGTAAACTTTCATAAGGACGGAGACAATGAGGTGTTCTCATGTTCCAGTCGCTGGCAAAAGTGCATGTTCACATCCTGCTGAAAAGCTGAAGTACTCTTTCCTGTACTGACTTTAATTGGCAGGGGTATAGGTTGAACCGGTTTTACAGCCATGGAGTGTTTATTGGTTCCTAAACTCTGGGAGCACTGAGAAGGTCCTGATAGAATCAACATAATGGATTGTTCATTTTTAAGATGCCTATTGTCCATGCCAGCGACTAACAGCACTATTACACTGCGTACACAGACCACAGGTCACAGGTTGTGGCTGTCTCTTCTGCTGGCCTTGTGTCTGGGGACATCTTACCATGGAAACCACTGAGTTTGATTTTTATACTGCATGTCTGGGCAGAATTGTTAATCGTGTTCTTTGTTAATTTCTTTAATTGTAATGATTAAACAGTTTTTATCAGGGTGTGAGTCATATTATGAGGAAAGGGTGTATCTGGTTTGCAGCATGCACAGTCATGGTCACATCTGTATAGCAAGATAGATTACAAATATATAGACTGTTAAATGAAATGAGACAATGTAGGTATCTTATTTAAAAAAAAAAAGAATCCCCGGAAATGTTGTTAAACTAATAGCGGCACTACTTAAAGATAAAGATCCCACAGCTACTACCTATGGTTTATCAGACATCTTCTCAAACCCCCAGTTTATATATGACTGCTTGAGCGGTTACTGCTGTTGCTAAAAGAGGTCAGAGGAGACTTGTTCAAAGCTGACAGGAAGGCTACTGTAACATAAATATCCACTCTTTACAGACATGGTGAGAGAAAACCATGGATTTCTCCTGGACAGTTGAAGATCAGAAAAATGTCACCTGGTCTTTTTCCAATTTCCAGCTAACAGTTTGTGAGCCCTCTGTTTTCTCTTTCTCGGCTGACAAAAGTGGATTCCACTGTAGTCTTCAGCTCCTTAAAGTCTGATGTGTAGTGCATTCAACATGTTTATACAGAATTGTTGCTTGTGTTACCATAGCTTTCCTGTCAGCATTCATCTCTGACCTCTCTCATCAATAAGGTATTTCCATTCACACACACACTCACACACACGCACACACACACACACACACACATGTAAGAATCCCACTTAGTGTCACAGCTTGCAGCTGACATGGTTTATGAACAGTGATTTATACAACTGCATTGTTCAGACACACACTTAAACACACTCACAAACATTTTGCTTGTCCTAAGGCAGCTTAACCTTTTATAGGATGTCCAGGGTAAAGGGCAGGGTAAAGCTGTCACACACAGGGCAGATGAAACAGCAGCACAGGGTCATACCTGGTCATTAAGTGCTATTCAGATTTTCTTTTGAAATCAGCTGAAGCTCTGCTGCAAGCTCACCACACTTATCAGTCAGAACCAGAGAAGTTTGTCTGGATTTCTTGCTCTACCTTTAACAGCCTAGCAAAGATTCATTAAGCTGATGTTGGAGGAGAGCTGTCCTTCTTTATTGCCTTGCCTCAGATTTATGGGGTCGAAGGGTGAACATATAGCGGCTCCCTCAGGGAAGTGACACTATCTCTGTCCTGACTCTAGGAGGTCAGAGTTCATGCGGAATACAGACACACTCTCCATTTAGGGTCATTACATTTGCTGAATTGAAGACGTAGTGATGAAACTGAACAGGAAATTCTCTCCTTGCTTCACTTGAATTGGGAGGTTTCCTTACAGTTACCTCTACAGGACAGATAAAAAGTAGTATTAGAAAGAAAAAGAAAAAAAAACTGTGGCAGGAGACAAATAAGCCTATATACTAATACAGATTCTCATGAAATGTCCCATAGTAAAGGTATTTACCACATATTTATCTTCAGTTTTTAGTTATGTTTATTAATATGAAATTTTCTTGGCATTTCCACTCTGATAATCATTTTAAATGTATTCATTTGTCTGGAGTTTATATTGGGTTACAACAGAAGTGACGATTCAGCACAGAGGTCATCCAGATTCCCAGACTGTTCTGTTCTCACTTTGGCATGTGTGAGTCTTGACAATGCAGCAAGATGCAAGTTTATTAGTTACTGGGATGTAGGAGTGGATGGTATGACAATGTGATGTTGCCCTTACTCTAAAATAGGCCACAGCAGGTTTTTGTAAGAGTAATAGGTGTATTGATAGATGTAAAGATAGCTCTCAGGCAAAGTTGTCCATCAAATAAGTGAATTTATATCAGCTATAAAAAGTTGCTCTGTCACATGCTTCTATTTTTCTTTTATTTAAAGTTACTAGGATAAAAAAAAGCCATTTTACCTCTGATTTAAGTGACAGCCGAGACTCCTTCCATAAACCCTTGTCTCCACAAAGAAGGCATCACCATATCAACAACTGTCTTTCAAAAATGTTTATTATTAGGCTTAGATTATGTTTAACATCCACCATGCACCCTGTGTTTGAGCTGTTGCTGCTGGCAGTATTACACTATGTAACAAATTTTTACTTTTTTCTTGTTCCTGGGAAATAAGTGTTATTTCCCCATTCTTTGTAACCTAAATAAAGAGAAAAAACCCATCTTAGCCATGAAAGTTTGGGTTAGTTTTGGGCAGTTTTTCAGTAAAATGGGCTAATCTTGAGGTTTTTGTTCTCTTAAAAGCCCAAACCCAAACTTCAAGGGGCTTAATGGCTATTTTTTTTATCAGTTTTTGTAATTGGAAAATGTCATTCACTACCCAGAAACAAAAATCGTGTTACATCGTGTTATCATCTTGTAGCCATGCTGCTATAAAGAAATGAACACCTTTAGATTTGAGAATACAGCATTGCTGTGGTGTAAATATTTTTATTTTATTTTTTTTTAACCAGTTGTTTTATTTTCCTCTTTTATTAAAAAAATGTTTTGTAATATGTTGGTTTTCCATAATTTTACATTATACCTACTTTAAGTGAAGCGAACATATATAATGTTAGTACAATAATGTTTAAAATAATGTTAAACAATACATTCAAGAGAGAAGGTGAGTTCAGACAATAAGAAATTCACCCAAAATGGATGCAGTGAAGTAACCTGTGAGGACAAATACTTTAAATATAAACCTAAAAAAACACCATAATTACAGAAAATTGTGTTGCTATTTTTGTATATTGTAAAGTCACGTGCACCAGAGTTTCTTTTGCCCTTACACAATGGTTTATATGTTTCTATATCCAGGGTGGAGCATCATTCTCTAAAGCCCCACACTTATCATTCTCCACCATAACTAAGCTGTAGTGATATACTACATTGTGTAAACATGCCCTGGTGCATTGTTGCGTAATGTTTTTGCCATGTGGTTCACCCTTAATAGATTAAAAACTCAAAGTATACGTGTATATGTATATTTTTATATGGTTGCCAGTTTAGAGGTATATGTACTAGTAACCTAGTAACTATCAAACTAGCAAACTTTTTTTTTTTCATAGTGTGCCTCTGAAATACAAAATCACAGCCGGTGATATTAAATACATTCATCGCTCTCCATGTTAATTTTTGTAGTGAGATAAACAATGGTCGCATTCTCTACTGAGTTTCTCCCAGACGTCAGTGAGAGGTGTGTGGGTGTGTTCTCGTTCTCAAGAGAAATTACACCAACACACCCACAGCTAGGGGAAAAAAACAGAGCTATAACAAATGTATAACAGCAAACATAAGAAATCACTAAGAGCAGACAGGAGGGGCTTACTGGATATGTCATTTTACACAGTATTCATTTAGCATTTTTGATTTTATTCATTTACATACACTTTGAAACGTTTTGGATAAAAAACATTAATCTCATTAGATATGTTGTATACACTAATGACTGGTGTACAGACACTGGAAGGTCTTTTTCATGTCAGCTGCTTTCAATATTTGTCTGTTTGTTTCGTTGTATAATCTGCGTTGTATTCAGGACCTGGATAATAACCATGTTGCCAAATCTGTGGTTACATAATTTGGTCTTTTTCTTTACAGTTATACAATTAGATGTTTGAATCTCTAGACAGCTCACAGTTCAATCAGAATTTAATTCAGGATGAATTAAATAAATATCTATGGGATATTTTTGTTCTATAACATGATATAACATATTGTCATGTTTTTATCAATCATAAAAACCTCAGGGCATAAAGAGAGGTTAGAGCGTGTTTAGTTTAAGTTGTTGTACAAAAAAAACACACACATCCCATCCCATTATGTACCTGATGCCCTTTGGATGTTAAGAACCAGGTGTAGTCGCTCCACAGGCGTGCATTTAAAGGTGGCAGACTGTGAGTCTTAAAAGCCAGCCTTAATAGTTGGCTCTGATTTTACGCCTCTGCACATACACACAGAGCTAGGAGAGGGGAGAGAGGCCTGTAGCATGGACTCTAATTGAGCCTTTCTCTCTCATGGTCTACCCAGGACAGCCTGCACCTGCTGGACGCCAGTGGGGTGCTGCGTGTCCCGCTCTATACAGCCTGGCTGGAGCTCACCCATAAGGAGGTACAGTGGCCTAGTCTAGCTCTAGCTCTGCGGTGGCGGTACTGCTAACCTCTGGCTCTCTCCCTCTGCCACATACACTACCCTTAACGCTCTGCGTGCTGAACCTGGGTCAGATCTGATGTAGTCCTGCTCAGTCCTCGTGCTAGACTGAAAAGGGTATAAAAGCATGAGTCTTGTTCGCGTTGTCTGACTATGTCTTCATTTTCCTCGACTATTACAAAGAAAATGCAGAAATGCCATATACGTCCATCAAATCACTTAGAGTTGGAGACTTGCCAAGATTCATTTCCATCCAGCTCTAAAGTGCTCTGTTGAAGCATGTCTTTAACGGCCTTTTGATCGTTTTATTCAAGGACCAAAGATTTGTGTGAAATAAGAGTAAATGACTGTTGACAGTGACTGACTTTCCTCTCATAGCTTATTAGGTTTTGGTCAAAATGTGAAGTATCTATGTACATTTGTGGATCTAAGGTTAAATGGCTGGCTTTATATAGTAAAGCACAAATAACAATTTGGTCGATATCATGGTCCATGTAATAATTTTACAGCCGTAGAGGATTGTTTAAGTTACAGTGAATATACAGTGATACAACAAATGCCACACGTTATCCAGCATCCAATACTTTGCTGATCGGACTGATCAGAGGAGTGTCGCTGTGTTTGCTTTGCTTTTGATCAGACTTGAATTGGAAGTGAATTGTGGAAATAAAAGATATGTGTGTGGGGAAAGCTATCAACCATGATATAATAATGTAAGCTTTACCCAAGCTTCAAACCAGAAATTTATTTTGAAGTGAAAAGTACATGGTAAAGTACAAGTAGAAATGAGAAAGTCATCAATTATTCATACAGGACCAACAGTAAACTAATGAGAAAACAAGCAAATGAACAAGAGTTAATTTCCCTTGTCCTTTAAATATTTAGCGAAATATTTAGTGTTTGACTATTATGTTTTTTAAGCCTATTTGTTTTTAGTTTGGCTTTGATTGTTTTAGGTTTAATCGATTATAAGATTATTTTGTTTTGCTGAATGCAACAAACTCTGGAATTAGTGTTCTTCAGCATGGGTTTCAACATTTAGATTTAACAATAACTAATTCCAGCCCCAAATAACACACATTTAGCTTTCCAGAAATAGATGACTGTCTGTGCCCATGATAGCCTCAGATTCCTGTTCTTGGCTTATACATGAGGAACTCCGCTGTTGTTGATCCTCTGCTGTAGCTCATCCACCTCAGGGTCTGATGTGCTGTGCATGATGAGATGCTTTTCTGCTCAACACAGTTGTAAAGAGTGATTATGTGAGTTACTTTATCCTGCCTGGCAGCTCGAACCAAACTGACCATTTTCCTTTCACCTCTCTTACTAACAAGGTGTTTCTACCCACACAACTTTCCTTCACTCAATGAGACTGTTGTGTGTGAAAATCCGAGGAGATCAGCAGTTTCTGAAATACTCAAACGTGCAATACTACCAATGACCATGACACAATCAAAGTCACAGAGATCACACTTTTTCTTTATTTTGATAATGAAAATTTTTTGAAGCTATTGGCCTAATAATTTTTGCATTGTGCTGCTGCCACGTGATTGGCTGATTCGAGAACTGCATTAATGTCCAGGTGTACAGGTGTTCGGTGAGTTTATATGCACATGTATCTGTAAAATTATTAACATTATTTTGCCTTTGCATTGTCTAAAAATAGAGCTCACCGGCTATGATTCTTTTACAGTTAGGATCTTTTAATTCCATGTGTACATTGCTCCATCACCTTCCTCTTTAAACAGATGCAGAAGATAGAGACAGACTCCAAAGACCTTAACAGTCACAGGCACAAAATCACCAGTGTTATAAAAGTGACCACCTTTATATGAAATGAGTCATTTTATCTGTCTTTTTGCTTTGCTAATAAATAAACTGTAAAAACAATTTTGTCAAGGAAGGATGAATAACACAGGAAAAGGAGAGACATAAATCTTAAAGTTTTGTCTATCTCTCTAAAAGATGAATGGCAAGAACTCTAAGAGACAATCGCTTTTTTTCATTGGCTCATTCTCCTGTCAGAAGTGATCAAGCGACCAACAAACTAAACAGTAATAATTACCATATGGAATATTATCAACTTGCATCATGGGAAGCATTTTGCCTTTAGGTTTCAAAAGCAGATAAATGTATAGAGAGTGGATGAGAAGTGCAGTCCGACTTACATGTCACACCCCAGATAGGAAGGAAGCATGATGTCATTTCAGGAAGCACAGCTGTACCACAAGCAGCCTCACTCACTGAAGAGAGTTCTGGCCAGAATCAGAAATAAATTTCACTGAGAGAGTGATTGCAGCTATTTTTAGGGAGTGAATGTGTGTGTTGAAGGATTAATTGTGGTATTGTTATGGTGTTGTGTGTAAGAGATAATCCTCAGTGGCATTTTGCATAGACTGCATGGTGTGCTGTAAAGACAAAAAATGTGTGTTGGAGAGGTAGAGAGAGGGTATGTGTCGTTTCTATTCAATAGTTGAATAGAAAGTCTTTATATATATCACACATTGATGCCCTGAGGTCATCACGCCCAGCGTAATATCAATGGAATATCTATTAGCATCAGATGCTGAAGCTTAGCTCTAGTGCTTTATTGTATCTTGCATGAAATATGACTGAAGAATATACTGCATAGACATGAATCACTCAACTGTCCTTTTATCTCTCAATTCCTGTGGAGCATCCAGCCTGGGAGGTAAACAGCCTACAGCTAAGCTGTGAAGGCTAGTGACTCAATCATAATGCAGCCAACCACAGAGAAAGTGTTACTACTAATATTTGTGTTGGCACATAGGAAGCAGTTCTGTCATCCTGAATTAAGCTTCACACAAAACCTGTAAAGGATAAGATCACTAATTTGTCTGACGTCTGTGGGGTTGATGCAAAACTGTCCTGGAAACGGTCTGGTTTCCTCATAGAGCCTGTTTTACCTGTTTTATCCGTGCATATGGACATCTTAATAGGATTATCAGATAATGAAATTTGAGAATGAGTCAGGTCACAAGTATTCATCCGATTAATCTAAAAATCATGTCATTTTGAACATTTAAGCCGCTCACTATTATGTTGTCACTCATTTCAGAGAGTTCATGCCAAAGGCATGTGTTCTCAGCGTACTGTCACCTGTTACTTCGCACTTGTGTATACATGTCTATATAGGCATAGGTTGCAAATCATGTGAGAAATTTTTCGTGTATTTTTTATTCAGGAGTATTGTATGCAAAGTATTTTGTGTGTCCAACAAAACAAGTTGACTGATGCTGATTGTCAGTTCTCGGTTGGTTTTACTAGACTGCATGGAACTTGACATCACTGCAGGGTATCTCAGATATCATCAACACCAAGCTACAAAAACATTCTTTCTGAATCCCGAGTATAAGTGTTGACTTTCCAGCTTGCATACAGGTCTTAATACAGCAGACCACCAAACCACCATTAAATCACTCATCATCAGAGACCATCAAACTCTTAAGGACAAGTTTGGATTCTTGTCAAGTCGGAAGAAGGTCACCTTTTAGGTCATTTGGGCCCTGTATTTTGGTCTACTAACCATTACAAAACATTACAAACAGACAGGAAATATACTGCTTTTTATACTTTTTTGTCCCCCTAATAACCCCCTGCTTTTCTGTCAGGAAGTACCTGCATATTGGCTTCATTTCTCTCTCTTTATGTCTCCTTTTTCTCTTTACATTCACAACTAAAACAACTTCATTGTCTCACTTTGTGTGTTAGATTCCTCAGACTCGGTTTAGCATGACTAAACACCAAGCTAAGGTGAGCCATGGTCACATGACCTGGAAGGGAAGCGTGCACAGACTGCTTTGTGATCTCACGCTCACAGACACTTCTTTTTTTACCAATCCACCTGCTCCACGTTTATATATTTGTGTGTGTGTGTGTGTGTGTGTGTCTTTGTGTGTGTCTTTGTGTGTGTGCATCTTTGTGATATTTTCTACCGAAACCTGGTATAATCCTAAAAACGTGAAGAAGTCGTTTCAACCCGGTGACACAGAGCAGTTCAGTCCAGTTTATACCAGCATGTCCATTGCTCTCACTCTCTCTCTCTCTCTCTCTCTCTCTCTCTCTCTCACGTTAATCTGTATAGTCTGCCTGAGAGTCAATACATCCTCCAAATTTTTGTCTTTATGCATACGTCTAGCGTGTGTGTGTGATTTATCAGTACAAGACTGCCTCTACAGTGGTTTACTAGCCAGACTACGTACTTTAAGACTCTTTCATATAGTTCGTGATGAGTGATTGGAATGTTCTAAGATATTTGAGAGCATTTCCCGAAATATGAAACATATTTTCAAGAATGATTTTTATGTTCAGGTATGTATTTTTTTAAAAACCAGTATTAGTGGTAGGCTTGCTTAGGTTTTTTTTCCTGGAGAGGCATGTCAGGTGTACTGTTTGTTTTTTAGGTGAGGTAAACCAGTCAGTGAGGTAAAGTGGACACCAGCTGAAACCAGAGATGGTTGTGTAGTGTTTTTTTTTTCTCCCTCCAGTTTGTTCATGTGTTAAAGGAACAGGAGGAAACAAAAGCCGCTGTCCGTCTGCATCTCCGTGGAACATGGCCGAGCATTGATAGATGGCCTTGTTATAGAGACAAGGCCAGTGTAATATATAGGTCTGAAATTGTGGCTCTTGTCCTGTGAGGAAGGGAACATCTTGCTAGGTGGTTGTCCCAAGGGTATGTTTGGCAATGTATGTAGGTGAGTGTGTGTGTGTGTGTGTGTGTTTGGGGTCAGGCAGGTTCCTTTTAATTATTCACAGCTCTAGGTTTACACTGCCACAGGGTGGGTGAGGTAATGGTGTTTGAACTTTGCGTATAAAGGCTTGGAGGAGGACACCGTTGTGAAAACACAATCTCACACATGCATTGCTGTGATGCCAGCGCCAGACATAGTGATTGTTCCATGAAGGAGGAAATGGAAGACATGAAGGAAGGAGGGGAAAGGAAAGAAAGCACAGGCGGCCAAGTTTCCTGAGTCTAACCCAAATAAAATCCTTTATTTATCTTCCTTCTACAGCTCCATTTTGTGTTTCCTGTACTGACCAGCAGCACATAAAAAAGACAACACACACACACACACTCACACACACACACACCAGAGTACTCTTGATGAGCATCTCTGCTTTCTATTTTTGTTTCCTTTTTATTATGTAAATCAATATTTCTCCCCACATATTATTCAGGATTAGTGAATAATCCAAAAAACACAACGCAAGACTCAATAACTTTCTGCAGCATTTGTATAACAGGCTGAATTGGTGTAACTGTATATTTCTACTTGTCAGTTTTGACTATCTTAAGGCAGTTTTTCTTAAATCTGAGGATTCGACACAAATAAAAGTGTCAAATCAGAGAGTTTGTCAGAAACTTGAGCCCAGCCTTTGGGCAAAACAAGTGAGAGTCGCTAAAGCCATGCTCTCGTGTAACAACATGTAAAGATAGCGTGGTTTGAACTGAGACTTGCAGCCTTTCCTGATCTCCATCACATCTGCCTGAGCAATTCAGTACCACCCAGGTCCTGCTATATCCAAGCCCTAGTTGCAGACAGGTTTATTGGGTTTGTGGAGCATTTTGGGATTCCCACTGAAACAGATCGTCTCAGGAGAGCATTTGCTGAATTTGCGCAGCTTTGTATTTGAGAAGAGCACAACTGAAGTTTAATTAAGTAGTGATTCCTTACTGTTGGAGTAATGGAGAGGTTCTCAAGGTGATCTTTGTCCTAGCCCAACCTCTCTCTCTCTCTCTCTCTCTCTCACTCTTTGTCGTTAGCTGTTGAGATCAAGTGTGTTACCATGACTCCAGGTAGCCTAGCGTCCCCCCGAGACGATTGTTAGCAGAAGAAGTGGGAATTGTCAACACTCAGATGAGTGGAACTGAAAGTGAAAAGAGAGAAGGAAGAAACTCACTTGTCTGGATTTTGTCGAACACCTTTAAAATAATCAGATTAAGATCAAATTAATAGTATATTCATTCAATTGACTGGAAGATTGTTTTGCATACGCATAAAAAACTTACTTAGCTTAGCTACTGCTCAGTCTGCTCTAACTGAGGAATTACTAGGCTATCTGCATACTTAATAGATAATATTGTCTTTACAATCTATCACAGGTTGATAAGCAGTGTTTATAACTTCCCTTAACATTATTGAGCCAGTTAGCTAGCTGTGGGCTCATGAAATAGCTAGCATAAGACAGACTTAGAGGGAGCATTTTAAAAGTCTTGCTTAAATGAGATAAACTCCTAGATCTGGAAGTGTGTACATCTTCTGCAGGTGTCAGTAGCAATAGCAATTTCCATTAAAAAAATATTATTTCTCGAAACAACACATCTCCAGAATTTAAAAGCAATCAACAGAGGATTAGCCAAGTTGCTAACCATGTTTAAGTAGTGCCTGTTATCAGCTGTGCAGAATTTCTCCCTGACAATTTGCCCATTGTGGCTTGTTGTGTTAAGTAATGTACAACACCATGCATCAGACTGATGGAGTAGTTTGATTATAAAGTCCAACTGACATTAACTACACATACAGTCATGTTTAAGTTGCAAAAATGTTTAAAAAGTACACTTCTCTGTTAAAGTACACTATAGCTCTGGCCACAGGTTACACTGTTGTGTGAACCTGATATTCAGTGTGGTCTGTGTTCTCAACGCATCTGCTGCAGTAGTGTAGAGTGTCTGCGGGACCCTCATGAGTTGAGGAGATGCCCCTCTCAGGAGCCAAGTTAAACCCTATCCAACATCTACCACTCCCTTACACCTGAGCAGGAAAACACCACCATTACAGGGTGACAAAGATAAGCTGCTGTCAAGACCACACTCTACTCTACAGCTAGGACTGGTCTCCCCTCTACATTAACAAACTCCATTTAAAGTTGGATGGATAGGGGAAGGAAGGAAGGAAGGAAGCAAGGAAGACAGAAAGAAAGAAAGAAAGAAAGAAAGAAAGAGTGAGAAAGAAAGAAAGAAAGAAAGAAAGAAAGAAAGAAAGAAAGAAAGAAGGAAAGAAAGAAAGAAAGAAAGAAAGAAGGAAAGAAAGAAAGAAAGAAAGAAAGAAAGAAAGAAAGAAAGAAAGAAAGAAAGAAAGAAAGAAAGAAAATTAGTAAGTCAGTACGTTTGGAATTGTAGGGAGGTGACTGTACGCAAGCTGACACCTGTTGGTTTCGGAGGCCAGAAGGCATGTGGACTAATGCCACAGACAGATGTGTGTGTTTGTGTGTGTTTGTGTGTAGTTAAGGCTGTCAGAATGAATTCCTAATATTTTTTTGACACGGTATGTCTGTTAAAGCAGCTTTCAAGCATTTTGATCAAATGACTGAATACAGAGCTGCCATCATGGATGAGACACTTGTTCTAATTTTGAAAAGCATTCCAATAACTTGAATCCAAATCCTTAAAAACAGGATTGTGTATCTAATGTTCAGGAATGCCGCCAATTAGCCGCCTACTGCTACTCTTTTAGTTTTCCTTAACCACTTCCTTGTTCCCATCAGCACTCAGATGGAAAAAGTAACCTTTCACACGTGTCCACAGCAGTGTGGATCAGCACAAAGCAGCCATTTGATCCCAAAAAGAAAAGAGTCTAATGCTAGCCTTGTCTGTGGCATTCCTACATCATTTGTTTATTTCCAATTCTTGACATAGACAAGATATTAAATTACCTTCTGGTTATGCAAACTAAAGTAATCTTATTCCATTCGCATGCTGATTTCCCTGCACTGTGAGTACCGTTTCCAGATAAATGCAGACTGCATGTCCCAACACAGCTCTCTTTCTCTCTCGCTCTCTCTCGCTCTCTCTCTCTCTCTCTCTCTCTCTCTCTCTCTCTCTCTGCTTGTAATGCATGTTTGGCATCCCACATGTCTGTCAGTGTTAGGTGATGCCAAAACCACCAAAGGAGAGACTGGCACAGCTTGCTGCATTCTGAGTTCATGATGATCTGCTGCATGTCAGAACTGCACTGATATTCAGCTCAGGACCAGATTTAGAACTGACCTGGAATTGAACAAAAATTAAACTTTGTAGATGACTGGTCTACATCTGTATTAGTGCCTCAAACTCAAGCTGGTCAAACATGAGAATACCAATCCAACATGCTGGTAGCACGTTCTGAGTAGAAAGATGTTTGTTGTTTAGTAAGGAAACCTAACCTATCATAAATCTCTTATATTAAGATAAGTACAAACCTGCTGCCTCAGGTGACTGTGTAATTTTTTGTTTCATTCTCTAGACACAGGAGGTTTTGTGTGCTCTCATACTTGCTTTCGAGAGCCTGCCAGTAAAGCAAATCCAATTCAGATTTTAACCAGAAGACGACTCTTGATTTAGAACGCGAGCTGCTGCTCAGTCTGATAACAAAAAATACTAAGAAGAGATCATGACAAAACATAAAAAACTGCCCTGTTGTATTCTTATCATGACACACGGCACTGTGATAACGCTTGTAATGGCGCACATTCTTCAGTACTGAGCTCAGCAGTTTTAGACGCTTTATCATTCCTGTCTGTCGTGATTTTTCAGCTGGACGTTGTCTACAAGGCAGCAGTTTTTCTCCTCTTTTGGTAGCCAGCATGTTGTTATCCTACTCCCCTGAGAGCTTGATTAAGAGGTTAGATAAATGACTCGGTGAAATCAAGAGCTCGGGAGCTTAACTATTAATTCAAAGCTTAGAGCGTTCCAGTGGGGCTTAATCGCTTGACCCTGTTTGCTGTTGACTGTGTAGTACTATACAGTACACGGTACATGCTTATGAGTGAGCTGGCAACCACTCAACAGTGCCCTTAGCTTTCTAGAGGAACTGCTGTTGAAAGGAAGTGGAAGTAGTTGAAGTGTTGCTTAAATGCTACTTCATGCTTAAATTTTCCTCTTGGTTGTTGAGGGGAATTGTGGTGAGTAGGTGTCTCTGGGGTTAACCACAGCTGACGTATATATCTGTCAATAAAAGTCATCCATTTCCATCAGCACAGGCATCAAATTCACACTCTGTCATAATTCTGTCCCTGCAGAGGGATTCTGGGATTACAGCAGGTGAGGGTGGAGATAAAATGGCACCTGACTTCAGCCTGCATCTATGTATGTCCTTAAAAAGCTTGGAACTTTTTGACTTCCTATCTCTTGGTGCATAGCCACTAGCCTTTCACTACTGGTCACTTCCCAAGAAGAGGACATGATCTTAGGGCTATTTCCAAAGAATAATTGGGTGAGATTTCCTCCAAGGCAGGACATGTCACATTCACCATATGGCAGTGAGAAAACTGTAACAGGAATTGTGTGAGCATTGCTTTATATTTCAGCTAAGGAACTTTAATTATCTATCTAATGTGAGTTTATTAAAGCAAGAATTTCCTAATAAAATAGGACTCTTAATAAATATATGCATGCAATTTGTGTGTATATTATATTTTATAAAATTATAAATCAGTTAATACAAAACCAAAGAAATATTTTTCTTTTTTTAATGGTAATACAGACATTATTGAAGCCATGGGTAAATCTTAAATGGCCATTAGCCAGTTTTGTTTTGTCCGGTCTACTGCATAAAAAACAAACCCCAGCATGGCCGGAGATAGCCATCTGGATAATAACTCACGCCCTCGTATCCTGCTGCTAAAGCACTGAAACAATGCACCAAAATATGAACATGCTTTTATCTCTGGAGCCATTAATCTGCTATTTTAAGGGCTTTTGACACACTGTGACACACTCAGCTCTTCTGAGGCTTTGTTTGCTCCAGTTCCCTGATGGGAGTTTGTCTTCCTGCTCACACCTTGATGAGTCCCGCTACCACATTCTCTCTGCCGCTGCACTTCCTTAGGAAAAGACATCAAATCCTTTAGAAATAAAAGGAGATTGTATGAGGATGGGGGTGTTTGTGAACCTGCGAGACTCCAGAAAGCAAAATAAGCAGGATAAAAGCAGGTCCAGCGTCAGAGGGCTAATGTTGTCTGGTTGTTGAAAAAATTCCCCTTGGAAAAAGACAGAGAGTGTGTTTTGGTGATGGAAAAAGGGATGATACTGTAGGTGGGGCAG
The DNA here is from genome assembly GCF_019097595.1 of Hemibagrus wyckioides. Taxonomy (NCBI): domain Eukaryota; kingdom Metazoa; phylum Chordata; class Actinopteri; order Siluriformes; family Bagridae; genus Hemibagrus; species Hemibagrus wyckioides. The sequence goes on from NC_080728.1 coordinate 9,070,135, forward strand.
TGATGAGCCTGATAAGCTCTCTGCTGTGGAAATTGTGCCATGCCTTGCAAAACGTATTCTTTCATTACAGCTCAGACTTATCCTCCACTATACCTTCTATTCATCCCTTTTTCACTCTCTTTTTTCTTGATAAGTGTACAGTGAAAGAATTTCTATGAGTGAGTTAAAAACTTCAACAATCTGCCTACATTTGCCCTCATCCATGTGGTTAGTGGTATCACTTCAGATCCAGAATCTCATCTAAACAGTCCCAACTCACCTGTCACAAGTGTGTGAGTGTATGGCTGGGGTTTTTTTTTCAGCACTTTTCCAAACAGTATTAGTATTGTATTCATTGTATAAAAATGAAATACAAGATATTCTTATTATTCTTGTGTGCATTATTTTAAACTGTGACATATTTTTTTTTTTCAGCTGTTTGAAATCTACATGCATTTCCAGTTCACTCACTGTGTCTTTAAAATGTTGTGTTGCCATATATTTTTATCTTGATATTAAAACGTATTAACACATTAATATTTCTAAAAATAATTAAATTAAAATATTTATGAAAAATACATTTCATGAGGTGATTTTAGATTTTTTTTGTTCTTATTTATTTATTTGTTTGTTTGTTTAAACATGCCTTAATTTTTTTGTCATGAATTTGGACTGACCTTGTGATTGTGTTCTCTATCTGTGTGCAGCCTAACATCGGACGACTGGGGGTCCCAAATGGTCCTTCGGGGGAGAAAGTGGCAGTGGTGGCAGTGGATGACTGTGATATTGCCATGGCAGTGCGCTTTGGGACTCAAATCGGAAACTACTCCTGCGCAGCACAAGGCACACAAACAGGCCAAAAGAAGTTAGTACCTATTACTCTCTCTGTATTTATCTATCTCTCTCTGTCTTTCTCTCAACATAACTCACCTTTAAAAACAGATCTGTTGTAAAAGAGCACAACAGTAATTACTAGAGATTACACTTCATGCCTAATCAGCCTCCATTTATATACTTTCCAGTGTTCTTTTTTGATTAGTATGAAACCCTATGCTAAGGCCTTCACAGTCACCACATATTAAGCCAACGGAACACCTGGGAGAGCTTTTGGAGTGGCATGTTTTCCTATAATTTGTCACTCATCTGTAATTGTTTTGATATCTGGTTAAGCAGCTTTACACATAGAGGTTGAGGCAGTGGGTGTGGCTGCATAGACAGTTCTACATTAACAGCAATTCAAACAAATGCAAATAAAAAAAAGAGTCTGATAGGCTGAAACCTGCTCCATGCCGGTCACTGAGGGGATCGGGTTAAATATGTGCAAATGTGTTTTTAAATAGATCTGTGTGCCATGCATACAGCATGACCTCTCTAACAGATATACCGTAACGTACATTAGAGTAGAAAGAAAGAAAGGCTCCACAGACGTGTTGTGACACAAAACAAGCTGTTCTAGTACTAACCTCTGCAAAGACATCCACTATTTAGTACAAAACACACTCTCTCACACAGCACCTTCAGTTAGAGAGCGGGTCACGGTAAGTGTGCTAAACCCGCACAGCCGTTTGATGTCATGCCTAGTGAGCTTATCTTATAAGAGACTTAAAATGCCTCCATTTTTGCGATTCATGCATGGCAATTAAACATGTACCTGTGTACACAGCGCTCTCTGATCTGCTTTACAGTGTGACCAATCATTTTTCACACGGTCTCCTAATTTGGAGGCTTAGGCTCCCATTATACAATTATAATATCTACAATTGTACAATTGTTAATTTTGGTATTTTCACTTATTCTTTATGAGCAGATTAAGAAAGCTGTACTGGCATGCCTTTTATTACGAAGACTGCTATAACTTAAGTCATATTGTGTATGTTAAGTGCAGTATTACACAATTATTATGACCTCATCCTCTAGTGAATAAAGCAATAGTCAGCTATATGAATATGATTAGTGTCTCATTATGATTGTCTCTCTCACTCTTAGTATAGTATGACAGTATCTTAATTTCACTGATGTGATTTCTTGAAGGTCATTGGACCTGACCGGCCCTCTGCTGCTGGGTGGTGTCCCAAACCTGCCGGAGGATTTTCCCGTAAGAAACAGAGACTTTGTGGGCTGCATGAGGAACCTAACCATCGACAGTAAACCCATGGACATGGCCAACTTCATCGCCAACAACGGCACCACAGAAGGTTTGGGATAAGTATAGACTTTATTAACAAAGACAATAGGTTCATCATACTCTCTTTAAGCACTTCCCTATACACACATTTATTTCATTAGTGCTTGTGGATTGTGTCAGTTTGCTTTATTATAAGAGCACTCTTCTTAATGTGAAAAAATACACACTCTTTATAGTGCAAATTGACTTGATGTAAATATACATATTATTGTAGTATTAGAAATATGAGGTATATCTGTAGCATCAAATACCATCTATAGACACTGTTAGAGATTTTATTGCATTCAAGTTGATTTACTTTTAACTTTTGTAGCTAAATAGTAGATGTAAGCATTGTAACTACATTGATATTAGTTGATAATGAATGGGCAATTGAATAACATCAATAACAATAATAATAAATACATAAAATAATCATAAAATGACAAAGCTCTGGCTCATCATGGACTGCAGTCTTACTAGTGTATTTTATACTGCCATGTAAGAGTTAAAATCTGTATGATAATGTGTCTAAAGTAAAATTTCTCCGTTTCATTCATCTCCTGTTTTCTGTCTGTTTCTTCCAGGCTGTCCTGCAAAGAGGAACTTTTGTAAAGAGGGTCTGTGTCAGTATGGAGCTCAGTGTGAGAATAAGTGGAACACATACTCCTGTGACTGTCCTAAAGGCCGTGGAGGAAAGAACTGTGAACAAGGTGTGCACATTGTTTTCATCGATCAATGTGATTTTTTTTTTTTTTTACATTTCGCCTTTATCCTTTTGATTCACACACTGGTTGCCAGTAAAACCACAGACGGCAGGCAGAGAAACATCTGCGCAGTCATCCATCATGTAGAATTTGCGGTACTTTTTCAGATCGATATTTCAGCTCACTGTGACACAGACTCAAAGCACCAACCGATAGACCCTCTAGCAAATCTGCTGTCATGTTGTTGCCAAGTCTGTTAAGATACACCTTTTTATTCTTTTTAGCTTAATAAAAGGGTTCGATTTCATCCCTCAGGAAGAGCGTGAGTCATCGTCACATGCCTGGCGCTAAGCCATAATGACAAAGTGTAGAATCAGGTTCATGTTTAGGAGTTCAGCCACAATGGAAAATATGGCCACTATGGCCTTGAAAAGGCGTGTTATAAGCAGGAGGCTGCTTCAATATGGAACCAGCAACAGGGAATAAGATTTTTGACCAGTTGCACATTCTTTTGCTTGGTTTTGTGCTGGAGTTTTTGGCAATATATCTCTTTTTGAGATTAAATGAGTCAGCAACACTGGTAAGGGAAAAAGAAATCCTGAAAAAGACATGAGAGGAAACTTGAGAGGAAACAGACTCAAAAGGAAACCTATTCTCTTTACAAGAACACTGGATAATCTGATTATTAATCATTACAATTATACAAAAATAAAGGGTTGAGTTTCTTTAAATCAAATTTCGAATGACTTAAAATGTTTAGTGTTCATAAGTTTTATATTATTATTAAGCCCTTAATCTTTATACTGCCCCAGACAGTTTGAGCACTAGAAGTAGTACAACACTACAAAGCTTTAATAAATGCCATTGTGTTAGGTTTGCTTTTAAGTATTTCTCAACAGTAAAGTTTTCTTGTTGATAACAGTTCTAGATTTGGCATTTCATTCAATACTCAAGTAAAAAGACCTAATTGTTTTAGAAACTGATGCATTACTAGTATAAGTATAGGAAAGTAACACATTCTATAATTGGAATGGATCTATACAGAACTTATTTCCTACCTCAACAAGAAAGGACTTCCTTTAAGCAACTGTATACTGTCTTTAAATGAAAATTGACAGTCATGATGGAAAAGAACCAGTGTGTAGTGGAGAGTTTTTTTGTGCCTGGATAGTGAGAGAACTGTCACTAATGAGAATCCATTCTCACACAGCCCGATTTTCTCTTTGACTCTTGAACATGAAGTGTAATGCCACCATTTGTTTCTAACGCGATCATCAGTTTTAACGAGGGAGAAGTAATCATGTATCCTACACAAGAGAGGATGATTAACTTGGATGTGTTCTGATTTGCTAGGAATGTAGCAGTTAAGAGTTTCCCAAATCCTTCTAAAAGCCTAGGATGATTCATCGGGACTTTTGAAAAACTCCCTTCACAAACTAGATACTATACCACAGTATATCCTCAGCTGAGCGATTGACGGACATGTGTAAGTGTGAGGTGAACGGGTTTAATGATAGATTAGTCAGCATGTCGAGTAGGAGTTTTGTGGTCAGACACTGTTTAAGAAATCGAGATGCAAGCATGTGGAAAGTTAAATGGTCTTTTTCAGGTACTCTTGCAATCCTTTCGCTCTCATCTGAAAGCCATAAATTCTTGCTGAAACAGCGTTGTTGACTAGATATAAACATGCCTGTTATGTTTTATGCTGATGAGATGAATACTTCAAATAGCACGCTAACTTGTGGTTCGGTTTAGTTACAGAGCCGTCTAGTTTTGTGCCAGCAGTTTGCCTCAGATGCGAGTGGAACTATTTTCTGATGGCTTTTATTATGCTGCTCTGCTCTCTTTAGCGAGCAGATCGGATGTCCATCCTGAAGTAAAACATGGAATTCTACCTGTGACTGCTTGTGAATCTTTGGCACTTTAGTGTGGCTTACTCTCGTATTTCAGAGCATTCATTATCTCTGAGTATTTTCTATAAAGATTAGTTAGGCAGCTGAAAAAAAATAATTATACACTAAAATAAATAAATACATGCATGCATAAACACATTTATAATTGAATAGGCAATCAAACATGATTTGAAGCTTTAATGCATTAGGGAAAATCTTTTAAAAATGAATTATTAATATTAGAAAAATCATGATCATAATTAAAATACTGTATATTCTTATACACCACTTCAGGGTGAATCCTAGAATTGTGATATAAAGTAGAGACAGTGTGAACGTATTCACCCCCTTGGAGTTTTTTTGTTGGTTTGTTTTGTTGTATTACAACCTGGAATTAAAATTGATTTTTTGTGGAGTTTATTTAATGGAACTAGTGAAGTAGATGAAGTGGAATAAAAATTTATTTAGTTTCTTTAAAGTGGTAAGGATGTTGTGTAAATCCAGTGGTAAAAACCCTCCCAAAAAACCCCATCTTTAATTCCAGGTTGTAATGAAACACAACAGGAAAAACACCATGGGGGTAAATACTTTTGCAAGGCACTAGAAAGCCTGTCTAATCTAAAGAGCAGGAGTCTCAGCTAACGCATTTTAAGTAACTTTGGACATAAAAACAAAAAGGCATTTCAAGAAATATTTTAACATTTACATAACAGCACGTCAGAGCTTGTACCTGTAATCTTCCCTAGAGGTAACAGAAACCTTTAAGACAGAGAAGGATGACCAAAAGAGAAAGAGGAAAACTGAGACTGACGTGCTGCCAAAACGAGAGGCAAATTTGACTTTTTTTTCCACATAATAGCTGCTTGTGTGTCACTACAAAAATGTGCCCCGCGGAGTGGGTGAGCTGGAAGTCTTCAGCACTGATACACTGACAGCACTGGGCTGTAGCCTGCTGCATGGATTGTTGCATCCGTCAAACAAAGTGTTCAGTCAGTGTTCATATGGTGCCTTGAGGCAGATCATGCATGTCTGTATGTGGATTAGGAGTTCTTTCTGCCAGCGATTAGGCCATGTACCTGGGTGGTCAGGAGGTACAGCATCTAAGAATACAGACATGATTATATGTGGTTAATTGTAGCATTGCTAAAACCACTAATGCAGGCTCTTTTAACCAGTTCATTCCATTCATTCCTGTGTAATGAAATCAAAAATCAGTTTCAGTTTAAAAAGAAACCTGTCTGTTTTTTCTACAGTGATGCCCTCACCACAGTACTTTAATGGGAATGCCATGGTGTCATGGAGCGATCACGATATCACTGTAGCTGTGCCCTGGTACATTGGCTTGATGTTCCGAACCAGACAGACCAGCACCACTGCTACCTTGATGCAGGCCCATGCTGGCACCTCTTCCCAAATCAACCTGCAAGTGAGTAAACAGCTAGAAATGGACAAGTTCTCTTTCTTTAACTAGATTTGTTGTTGTTAACTTGTTTTATTTTAGAACTAATACTGAGTAGGTGTAAATGTTGGTAATTTCGTTCCTGTACTTTTTATCTGAATTTTGTTGCAGCTTTCACACATTGCCTTTCCATGTGTTACTCTACACTATATTGCCAAACATTTTGGGGCATCTGCCTTTACATGCACATGAATGTAATATGGAGTTGACCCACTCTTTGCAGCTATAACAACTTCAACTTCAAAGGCTTTCCACAAGGTTTACCATTCCTCTAGAAGCGCATTTGTGAGGTCAGGCACTGATGTTGGATGAGAAGGTCTGGCTCACAGTCTCCACTCTAATTCATCCCAAAGGTGTTCTATCAGGTTGAGGTCAGGAGTCTGTGCAGGCCAGTCAAGTTCCTCCACACCAAACTTGTTCATCCATGTCTTTATGGACCTTGCTTTGTGCACTGGTGTGCAGTCATTTTTGAACAGGAAGGGGTCATCCCCAAACTATTCTCACAAAGTTGGGAGCATGAAATTGTCCAAAATGTCTTGGTATGCTGAAGCATTAAGAGTTCCTTTCACTGGAATTAAGGGGTCAAGCCCAACCCCTGAAAAACAACACCTGAATTCAATGAATTGGAGGGGTGTCCCAAATTTATATTTGACAATATAAGTGCATGTTTGATTATCTTATTGTGGACAGGATAACTGCTTGTGGAAGCTTAGTGGTTAAGGTGTATGTGGTAGTGACTAAGGCATTGGACTACTGATCGGAAGGGTGAGAGTTTAAAACCCAGATCCACCAAGCTGCCACTGCTGGGCCCTTGAGCAAGCCCCTTTAACCTCAGCTGTGTAAAATGAGATAAAATGGATAACATGTCTAGTTAAGGTGTCTGCCAAATGCCATAAATGTACCTGCATGAGGTCAATCTCGTCTTCCAGATCTCGATTTCCATTTTGATGTTTCAATTCAGCTGAATACTTCAATTTTGATGTTTTTTCTGCTTATTTTCCTGTAGGTGGTGAACAGGCAGGTGCAAATGGAGGTGCTGCTGGGGGAGCAGCGCGTGGCATTGCTCGAGTTTCCTGAGGTCAGAGTGAATGATGGAGAGTGGCACCACCTTCTCGTGGAAATCACCAGCAGCAAAGAAGGCAAAGACACTAAGTACATGGCCCAAGTGTCTCTCGATTATGACATGTTTAAGGTACGTGATGGTATGGATAAGCTTATTACATCTCAGCATAATGTTATGCATTGTGTTTTAAATAAGATCAATATAATTATCAGGCGATGTGTTAATTTCAACAGAAATCCTGATAACGGTAAATTGTCAACCAGTAGAAAATTTGAAATGCTATGTTTTTTTTCTCTGATTAACAAAACCACAAAGGCCACAAGATAGGCTAGTGCCATCTCTCCCATGTGAAGAGCACAGTCTGATTTGTTTTCATGGCTCCTGGCCACAGATGGCTGTGGCATTATCTGTATTCAAACTCACAATCTCTGGGGCAGATATTTACTGATTAGATATGCACTAGATTTTTTTTTTTTTAATTTAGGTGAAGTAAAATTTTGGCTGTAACTGCTGCCCCTATGGTTCATTTTTCCTAATGGGTGTAGTTCTAAAAGCCTGTGACAGGCAGTTGCAGTAGTGCAGGTGGTTTTAGTAAGTTCTTTGATAAAAGAGTATTGCATGTTCTGTGATGTTCTGCAGAAGTCAGTGGATATCGGAAATGAGATCCCTGGACTGAAGATAAGGAGTCTGTACATCGGAGGGGTACAGGGTGAGCACAACAACGTCCTGCAAGGCTTTAAGGGCTGCATACAGGTAAACATCGCAAAGTTACATTCAGCTATGACTTGTTAAAGCCATTACAAGGTGAAATAGGTTGCTGTTGTGTGCAGTTTATTTTAGTTATAATTTATCTCTTATCTTCAAAAAGAAACAGTGCAGTATGCAAACCTTATTGTGTGTGTGTGTGTGTGTGTGCACTCCAGGGTGTGAGGATGGGAGAGACCTCGACCAACACAGGCAACATCAACATGCAGCAAGGTTTGAAGATCCAAGTAGAAGAGGGCTGTGACCTGACCGACCCCTGCGACTCCAACATCTGCCCTGAGAACAGCCACTGCATGGACGAGTGGAGCGCTCACACCTGTGTGTGTGACCCAGGTGAGCTGACCATACACACCTACAAATGAGGATACACATCTACAGCAACTCAGATTTACAGCGTTTAGCAGACACTGCTTTCCAGAAAAACCTACAGCATTGCTTTGAAGTCTCCTCATGCTAATATAAATAGTCTACAGTCTTAGAATGCCTTAAGGCTAAAGGCTTGTTACATAAGAGATAATGTGAGAGTTAATATTATGTATTAAAAAATATTCTGTATTTTTCAGAATATATTTTTGGTGACTTTTATTTTTCCTGTAAAGGTGACTCTCTCTCTTTCTCTCTCTCTCTCTCTCTCTCTCTCTCTATGTGTCTCCAGGCTTTTTTGGGAAAGAGTGTGTGCAAGCTTGCAAGCTAAACCCCTGTGAGCACGTGTCCACCTGTATGCAGAAGCCCAGCTCGTCTCACGGCTACACATGCGAGTGCGGTCAGAACTACTACGGCCAGTACTGTGAGAACAAGTAAGTATAAAAGAATAAATGGTTTTTCCATGGCTGACCTCACACTGACTCACATTTCTTGTTATCAAACCTGCACAACCACTTTCAGTGCAAAACTTTCAGTAGCTGCCACCTCTTGTGAATGCAGAATGATTGCTTAGATTAATTTGTTTAATCAAGCCACAGTCACACAGTCTAGCTCCTTCCAAATCTCAGTAACTAGGCTCTTGTCGGTGCTTGCTGAAAATGCATACCTGATGCCTGTAAGGCACATCACATCACTGCATAGTCAGTGTATTCTAGTTTGTACATTTTATACCCGTGTATGTTGCTTCATCTGACTAACAGAGACTACATGCATTTGTAGGCTTGGCATGACATAGTGTTTTCTGCATTCGTATTAAAAAGATGTCATTTACAACTTAGTGGAAATCATCCTGCGGCCAGTACTGGAAGTGTGTGTGTGTGTTTTTGTGTGTGCTAATGATCCTGTGTATCATTGTCCTGGCTCTTCTCCACACAGCACAGTACACTGAAACATGCCTGAACAAGCTACCTGTTGTCCTTCATATATACACTGATTTTTATGAAGCATGACTTCCAGACCTGCAATTTACTCCATAATTATTGGCACCCCTTAGGGGTTGGGAGGATGTTAAGTATCTATGTATTTTTATATCAATTACCTGAATTGTGTGGATCAATATCCACTTTTCTTTTGTGTTACACATTCTTTGTTTTTCTCCATGGTGATAGAAGAGGGATGAGGGATGGGATTTTACAGGTTTGCCAAAGCTCCTTTAGATGATGGCAATTTGCTTGCATTTATGCCGTAGTAACTGCACTGAATGATCTGGTAATAAACTCCATATAATGACTGACAGCTATGAGAAATACATTTTTACCAAAGATAAATCCGTTGAGGTGCTGTTCTGATGCACTAGCTCTAAGAGAACATTTTTATTCACAATGCATCTTATAACAAAAGATGATCCTAACCCATAAAGCACATGTTAGAACTGAAACTCTGGCCTGTTTGCTTCCATATTAGGAGCTGCATGAGAACGAATGGTCCTAAACTAAAGCTCCAACAGATTACAAAAGAATTATGAACATTTCTCTGTGGGTGGGTTTGGCCATGGTGCCAGCTTGAGCTAAAGCAGTGGGTGTGAGGATAACTTGAATAAACCAAGCACAGTCTGTGTAGTATTCATTTACTTAACATGTACATATACTGTCCTAAGCTGACAAGCAAAACTTTGTGTGTGTGTGTGTGTGTGTGTGTGGGTGTGTGTGTGTGTGGGTGTGTACTTTGTTCACATGTTTTTAATTCACCTAACCCGACCATTTATTTCTAATATAGCACAACATAATCCAGTTTGCTAAGCTATTCATGTAAATCTATGTATGCTTAGAACTGGATTAAGTTTGGAATTAAACCTCTGCTAATAGATTTGATCTCAAATGGTTTGTATGCAGTTATATTACATGTCATTATCTAAAGCTTTTACACTACACTGTGGCATTAATAATCCTTCTGGGGAAAAATTGGTTGTTATTCTTTCTGACTCCCTTTGATACTCATACTCCTGCCTCAACTCAACAACTCTGTCTTCCACTGAGAAGCTGCAATGAATTGCCCTGAATTTCTGTGTGCTATTTATTTTTATCTGATTCCAGTATTTACCTTTCTCACGCTGTCCAATTTAATTAACAAGGCATTGATATGGATTGTTCACTTTGTTAATGCATTGAGTACCATGTTTAATAAATATTTTTTAACCTGAGGTAATATATATGGAAGAAAAATAAGTGGGCCTAGAACAGTACCTTGTGGAACACCAAACTTTGTTATGTTTATGCAGGAATAAGTTTAGCTGGCTAAACTTTGGTGTTGGCTTTTAAATAAATGGTTAAATAGCTACTAGTTTAAAAGCTTTATGTATATAGCCTCTGCTATGCCATGAGAACTACATTCTATTGGTGTTTGATCTTAAACTTAGTTAGCTTTTGCCACCGACCCAAATAAATTGTTATTTTGTTGTCTTCTATAAGGGTGAGAGATATGGCATTTGTGTAGTTAAGAAGCCTCTTCTTATATGCAAATAGGTTAGCCATTTTAGTTGCATTGATTACATTTTAACTTTGGAGTGGTGTGAGTGGGAGGATTTAACCCTGGTGCAAACATTTCTGCCTTAGAAGTTTCCTGTTCATTGCCGTAATATTATATATTATGAAGTGAAACACTGACTCCACCACACATTCAGTTTGCTTATGAATTGTAGCTATCAAGGAAAAAAATTAGCTTTTTTAAGTATTGTTGAGTTTGCATTAATACAAATGTCTGCTCTATCAGGGCAGAGAAACCGTGTCCCAAAGGCTGGTGGGGAAACCCCGTGTGTGGCCCCTGCAGCTGTGATGTCAGCAAAGGCTTTAACCCAGACTGCAACAAGACCACAGGAGAGTGCCGCTGCAAGGTACACACATCTCACTACATGCAATCAGGGCTATAAATGACTCCCTACATATATATAGTACTATTTCATATATATTCTGATTTTTGTTTTCCTCACATAATACTCTATCTGTCCAGTTGTAAGCAGTGTACTCTTGTACCTCTTAATACATAAAACATCTCCATTTCATCTCCTCACAGGATAACTACTATCGCCCCGAAGACAGCAACACCTGTTACCCATGTGACTGCTTCTTTCCTGGCGCTAGCTCCCGAACCTGTGACCCTCAGACTGGCCAATGCCCGTGCAAGGCTGGTGTGATTGGGCGACAGTGCAACCAATGTGATAACCCGTTCGCAGAAGTGACTAACACCGGCTGTGAGGGTGCGTGCCTACAACAGTTCTTATCTTTGTTCACCTGCCTGCAGGAATTTACAATAAGGAAAGCTTATCTATAATTCAGAGTCTATTATCTGTATATCAGTTTACTGCTGGTGTCAGAACAAGATATTTTATAGCATTTAATACCACTGAGCTTAAAATGGAAAGCTAATTAAAATTTGATCTAAGAAACATGTTACTCTTATTACATTTGGATGTAATTTGGACATTTTAGTCACCATTTAGTCTCAGGTTAAAAGCTTCATAAAGAAATTAAGAAATTATTTATTAATTCGTACATACTAACTGCTCTAACTCATGTAATAGGATCAAAATAAAATGTATGAAGCTTAAATGAGCCAAACATCATTTATGTGAGTGTGAAAAGTTCATTGTCTCTGTGTGTCCTGTATGTGTACTGTAGTTGTTTATGATGGCTGCCCCAAGGCCTTTGATGCTGGAATCTGGTGGCCAAGAACCAGTTTTGGTCGTCCAGTTGCCATGAACTGTCCCAAGGGATCTATTGGTGAGTGTTGCAGGCTTGTTCTACAAGAATCAGGGTGTTGGATATCAAAATCCGTTTTCACAAACACACATACAGTACACTGGCACTTTTATGACAGATGTACATGTACACAACGTCTGAACAAATTCCACTCTTCTAATATTACACATAATTTGACTGAAAGTCTGTTGCAATAAAGTTGGCAAGCTCCTTAGGCCAAATGATGATTTTTTTTACTTGAAGTGGGAAAAGTAGTTTAAATAAATGCATGTTTTAAATATAATAATAAAACAAAGTGTGTGTTCTGAACACGATACAGTATGCGGATGTGCTGTATTTACAAAAGGCACTTTTAAAATTTTCTCTTACACTCAAATTCAGAGTCGTGTTATACACTATGTACTAAGCATCTATAGTGAATATATATTTTAAAAGTTAATTTTAAGTAATGAATAAGTAAATGCGTTTTTAAAGGAATTTGACAGAATATTTAATAGATAAATAGACACATGATTCAACAAGAAGAAATTTTCAATGATATTTTCTTTTTTCTTTCTTTCTTTCTTTTTTTACACATTTAACTTTCTGTGATCCTGCTTCTTTGTTAATAGCCTATCTGTTGTTTTGGTATTTGGACAGGCATGCATTAAGCAACACATTCTGCTCAAATTCTTGGATTAATGAATTGGTTGCTGTGGATTTTAGCCCCTCTGCTTTGTCATTCTCCTCTGTGCTGTTTTCTTTTGCTTTGCCTTTTCAACTGAACCTTCACACCCACTCAGCCCTTTATTCTTTTGACTGGCCAGCTAAACGCATGTTAACGAGGCATTTGTAGGGATCCATTGGCTAAACATGCCTTATTATAAGGAAAATATTGGCAGGCCTGCCACAGAGTCACATTCTCTATAGAAGTCGTGAATGATCTCTATGGTGGAAAGTCTAGGCCTAAAATACTGTTCTCGATTTTCCTGTGAGGGAGACCACACAAGCATTATTGGCAGCTATGCACCAGAAAAGCAATGACCTGATAACTTTCAGGCTGCCTCAGGGGGTTTTCTTTGTTTGAGGACTATTAGTTGATGTTGGTCTAATCATGGAACAAAATGTCATTACAATGGCATGATTGTGGTGGAGAATTAGGCTTTTGAAATTTGAATTCTAATCTGCATATTTGACCTAGGTACCGCTGTGAGACACTGCAACGATGAGAAAGGCTGGCTGCCTCCCGAGCTCTTCAACTGCACCACTGTCAGCTTCTCCCAGCTTAAGAAACTGGTACCATTTTCACATATTTAACACTTGCTAGAAAACTTTAGAATGGTATTTTATAACCAGACTGGTCTTAGAACTGTCCTGGCATTGTAAAGTAATGTGACAGCTTTTGCTTATTAGTTTACTTCCACTAGCATCTATGCTCAGCCCTCCACTTTTTTTCTCCAGAATGACGAAATTAATCGGAACGAGACCAGAATAGACGGACAGAAGTCTAAGGACATTGCAGTCATGCTCCACAATGCTACCAGCCAGACTGACTCTTTCTATGGCAACGATGTGAAGACGGCTTTCCAGCTGCTCTCCCGAGTTCTGCAGTACGAGAGCCAGCAGCAGGGCTTTGACCTGGCAGCTATGCGTGACGCCAACTTCAACGAGGTTACACTCCACATTAGTTATTAGCTATAAATCAGTGAAATTAAGGTTTCTTTGTTGGCACATTTAAACTTAATTCTCTAGTAAATCTCTCTGATAATGAAATGTGAAATGAGAGTTCAGTTTTTTCCAGCAGGTATTACATTAGTGGCGTTATATTTTAGCGCATGTGTAGTTAATGGTTATATGCCTCAACAAGCTGGGATTGAACATTTATAAATCCTGTTTGGCCTGTTCCTCTTCAGAGTGTGTGAAATGGTTCAGTCAGTGTAAGTGAATTATGAAGCATGTGACGTGGCATGCAATGCGGCATTTAAAAAAAGCAGGCCTGGTTATATATCTGAATCACCAGCAAAACCTTGCTCACTCCAGCGCTAGTGTAAAAGTTATCCATTCCAAGTTGACCTAAGCAGCTAGATATGGGAGTAAATATTGGTGTGAGTAAATTTGCAGATTGTGCCTACAGACAAAATAATGAGTCTATAATGAGTTCCTAAATATCACAGATGATTACAGATGTTTAACTACGTAATCGAGTATTCCTGGTTTGTGAAGTTTTTGTGGAAAATATCTGTAATTGTAATAAAATTAGCTCTTTGTGTCAAGATGTAAATTTGAATTTAATGTTGAATGTTACAGAACATAGTAAAGGCAGGCAGTGCCATCTTAGACCCCAGCAATAAGGAGCACTGGGATCACATCCAGAGGACAGAGGGTGGGACGGCACACCTGCTCAGTAAGTTTGAGGATTACACCAGCACTGTGGCACGCAACATGAGGAAGACCTACCTGAAACCCTTCATCATCGTAACGGACAATATGAGTGAGTCATGTCGCTGACAGAAATAAAACACCTTCTGACCAGAAATTTAAGATTTAACCTTGTATGCTTGTTAGTTGTCCAGATGTTTGTGTGAAATATAACATGCCTGTATTTGTCTAATAATAATTGTCCTTCTTTACTGCTAAAGTTATGGCAGTGGATTATCTGGACTTTTCCACACCGGATGATCTAAAGATGCCTCCTTTCCAAAAGATTAAAGAGGAATATTCCAAAGACCTGCAGTCCACAGTCCTATTTCCAGAGTTTACTGGCAAATCCACTCAGAATAAGGGTAAACATTCATATGCAGCATACACATGAATTATCAGCGGTATTACTGAATGTATACCGCTTACTAATACAAAGTACTTATATTCTTGTATTGAAGTGTGCTAGTTTTTCCTCTTTTATTTTAACTTGTATGTTTGCTTAAGTTTGATTTCAATGTTTACTAATAGCTTGATAATTTATTTATAATCTGCAAAGTGCATTAAATTACCTTGTTTAAATAGCTAGTGCATTTATGTGTTACATTCTTAGACTAAACTGTTAATGTTTTTAATAAAGGTCATTTTTACCACAACATTCACTTAAAGTAAGGCCAGTAGTTTTAGCTTTTAGATGTGTGAAGATAATAAACAAATATACATAAACAAATCTGTAGTGTTATTTATTTTCCATATTACGTGAGACACAATTATTATACCCATCCTGACACACTGTATTTCCCTGCAGTCTTTCCTACAGATGAGCCAGCACACCAAACCCAGTCTGCCGAGGAAGATCATAAGACTTCTGAGAGGAGGAAGCGGGAAGTTGAAAGCTCTCATCAGTTCACTGTGGCTGCTGTAATCGTGTATCGAACACTGGGGCAGCTGCTGCCTGAGCGCTATGACCCTGACAGACGCAGCCTTAGGTACACTCATCCTGCTATTACATTTAATTCAGAGATCTCTACTAGCCTGTCAATCAAGTTGTCTGTCAGACTAGAAAGCTCTTTCTTTCAAATGAATATTTAGGTGTACTTTACATGAATAGGTTTTCATTCTCATATAAATGGGTGTTACTTTGGGTGGACCACTGCGAGTCTGTATTTATTTAGCATTTGACCTTTATCTTACCTATCATTTCCTATTTCAATATGAAACGTATGTTAAAAAAAATTAGCAGTAAGCAGTTACAGAAGCAACAACGTGAATAAAGTCATAGTAATGTGAAGAACTGAAATTAGCTCTTTATCATAATCAGTATAAACTTTAAAAATAGAGTGATAAGGATAAAGTAGTCATACATACATCATACATAATATTCCTGCAATAATAAATCTGGGTTTTTGCATTTAAGAACTTTCCTTTTTCTGCATTTTACTCTCTGTTGATCTTAACTGCCTTTCTGTTGATGCGCACTGTCCAGTAGCAGGACCGACTGTCTTTGTAGATTTTCAGGGACCTATGCCTGACCTATCAGACTCGCGCCTTATCACAACATAAAACCTTCAGCACAGTTATATTAATTACAACATGCCTTTTCACATGATATGCAAACTTCAGTGGTGGTTTGTTATTCCGACCAGGGCATATCCAAATATTTAGGACTGCTGGTATGCTACAGCTGTTCCAACTGATCCTAAGCACAGTTTGGCTTGGAGCCAGAGACTGAGTGGGTCTATTTCAGGAATCAGCATTGCTCTCTTTCTCTGCAGGCTTCCCAAACGGCCTATCATCAACACTCCCATCATTAGCACCACAGTGCACAGTGAAAGCCAACCCCTGTCCATGCCACTAGATCAGCCCATCACACTAGAATACACTCTGCTGGAGACAGAGGAGAGGTCCAAGCCTGTGTGTGTCTTCTGGAATCACTCCATTGCGTGAGTTTCTTTCACGTGTGCCCATCCAGACACTCACAATTCTTCATGCAGTTGTCTCAGTTTTCTCCAGCTGGTGCTGTGATTTATGTTGATATTTTGATTCACCAAAATTGTAGCCAAATTTGTAACATTTAATGAACATTATGTCAAGTATTATAGTACACATTAAAGACTATACACTGCAGTTTAGCTTTCTCTAATAAAGAGCTTACTGTATACTAACGTTGTCTGCTATGGTGTGTTTGTGTGTGTGTTGTAGGATTGGAGGGACAGGAGGTTGGTCCTCTAAGGGCTGTGAGCTCACCTTCAAAAACAAAACCCATATCAGCTGCCAGTGCAACCATATGACCAGCTTCGCGGTGCTCATGGACATCTCCAGACGAGAGGTAGCGCTCTCTCCATGAGCTAGTTAAGCATAACTCTGCTGTTAGCATCAGTGCAGTTTTTTTTATGTTAGCCTGGAACTGACACTAATCACCTTGCACTCACATGTTGTTCACCACCTTGATTTCATTTCCACCTCTTCCATACAGCATGGAGATGTGCTGCCACTGAAGATAGTCACATATGCCACAGTATCTGCCTCGCTACTGGCCTTGCTGATCACCTTCATACTGCTGGCCATCCTGCGGAAGCTCCGCTCTAACCTGCACAGCATCCACAAGAATCTTGTGGCAGCGCTCTTCTTCTCCGAGCTCGTCTTCCTCATTGGCATTAACCAGACAGACAACCCGGTGAGACCCTCTCTCTTTGGACTTCAATCTGCAAATACAGACTATTACTGCTATTTTACAAAAAGGATTACATAATATAAAGATTTGGGTGTGTATTTATGGAAATAAAATTTGTTGCAGAGAAATTGTTAAAGGAGCATGCCAAATGTGAAATACCAAACTTTTCTTGTCTCTTGAATACTTTACTCTGTATAATTCTGGTTTGTGGAGCATTTTTGGAGGCCTGTTTTTTGCTGTCAAACTTAATTCTATCCCATAACTCTTTAATTAGGAGTTGTGTGCGGTAAGGGGTTAGGCCAAACTGAAAGCTGTTGACAAATGGCTGGGAATAACCAGCGAAAGGGAACAGGGTCTGTTTAGACTCGGTGATTCACCACTGAATAGAGAGAGAGAGAGAGAGAGAGAGAGAGAGAGAGAGAGAGAGAGAGAGAGCCATTTCATTGGTAGAGATACAATCCCTGTAATTATACATTTTTTTTAAAGCACACACACACGTAGCTCATGCTGTTCATACCTGGAAGGCGGTTTAGATTAAAGTATTGGAGCGCTGAGTTGAGTTGTTGCCCTCAGGCAGTGGCAGTCTGTAAATTGGTGGGAGCTTAGACACCGTAAAAAGGTTTAGAAATACCATAGGCATCTCTTTTGTGAGCTAGATTATGTCACCTACACCAACTAATTCTTTGGCCATGAATGCTCTGTTTTTTACTTGTGCCATAGTTCCCATCTGTATGAGTCTGTATATTTTTTTTGTTAAATTATTCTATTTATTTTACATCAGGAGCACACATAATTACAAACCTTTACTATTCCTTTTTCCATCTTTTTGTTCTGATAAGCAGGAGGCAGTTGTTGTACAGTCAGTATTAAAGAGCTGTCTCTGATGTCAATCTGTGGGCTTTAGCATGGAGACAAGCAGGGACTGGAGTCTACTAGTGAAGCAACTTCTTATACATCCTATAAATGCATACTGTAAGAAAAAAAAAGAAAACAAAATATGCCCAATATATACAGTTCTAGTTTAAACAGTGTAATACTCACACTAGGACCACATAGGATTGTTCAGGTCCATTGAGCATGCTTCATTGCATTATAATGGAACTATGATTTATCTCTTGCCAATATTAATGGTTCCAGTTAGGATTCTCTTCAGGGTCTGTTCAACAGTTAGTTCCAAAAGGAACAGAAGGAGCCAGCACCATTGTTCAATTCTGATTGGTTATACATACTGAAATGAAATGAAACAGCCTTTATTTGTCACATATACATTACAGCACAGTGAAATTCTTTCTTCGCATATCCCATCCTTGGAGGTTGGGGTCAGAGCGCAGGGTCAGCTATGATACAGCACCCCTGGAGCAGAGAGGGTTAAGGGCCTTGCTCAAGGGCCCAACAGTGGCAACTTTGGCGGTGCTGGGGCTTGAACCCCTGATCTTCCGGGCAACGACCCAGAGCCTTAACCACTTGAGCCACCACTGCCCATATAGACTGTGTCTATAACTCGCCTCACATTGCGTTGTTTTTTTACTCATCCACTCGTACATCCCAAAAACAAACACAGAATCTTCAATGTTGAGCTTAACAGCCTCACCACATGTAGTAAATGAATGGACAACAAACTAAAATTTGATCACAAAATTTCACATTGCACTGGTTCCAGTAAATGAATTGCTGCATAAAGCCCAAAAGCCTCTGCATTATGCAATCCTATAGGTGATGGTGCAGGTGAACCACCCACAACAGCCTTTGATGTGCCGCTCTGACATTCCCTTCTCCCTCTTTCTCTGTGCAGTTTGTGTGTACAGTGATTGCAATCCTGCTGCACTTCTTCTACATGTGCACCTTTGCCTGGATGTTTGTGGAAGGCCTGCACATTTACCGCATGCTCACAGAGATGCGCAACATCAACCACGGCCACATGCGATTTTACTACGCCATCGGGTGGGGCATCCCTGCTATCATCACAGGTTAGTCAAACATTCATCCACATATACACACACACACACACATTCATATACACAGGTTATGGTGATCACCTTAATGGACCATCCACTATCAATACACCAACTAAGAGATTATCTTGTAGAAAAATGGCTTTCATTCCTTCAGTCCAGTTCCAGAGACTATGCTAAAACACAATGAAGTTATTCTGGTGGCTTGTGGTGGCCCAGCATCCTTGTTGTGTTTTTTTTTCCCTTTAATTTGTCACCAGTCTATGCACTAGAGCTTTTAATTAACTATATTATCTATGTAAGTACACAGTTGTTAAAAACAAATTGGAACGACTGTAAGTACAAGACAGGTAAATAAACTGCCGTACATCTATAAACATACATACACAAACAGACACGTAAAAACACTTAACACAAACCACACCACCATGAAGTCATGCTGGGACTTGTTTCTTCTGTGAAAAAATCGCTGTGATCCCTGTGGGAAAGAAGCTTGTCTCTGTTTCATTCTCTCTCTCTCCTCTCTAATTTCCTGCCTTCATTTCTCCTTATACTTCAGAATTTCAATCTCTCTCTCTCTCTCTCTCTCTCTCTCTCTCTCACATACACACACACACACTCTTTCTTGCGCTGTCTAGTTAGAACATCTCCTCTGAGGTGCTGGATTTATCAGGGTTTTACTTACACATCTAGCAGTCACTCAAAGCCAGAGCAAAAACAAGTCTAGCACACACATAACAGAGGCCAGGCATGCTCTTCTTCAGCTCATAAGCTGCTCTCTTTATATCCACTATGTGTGTGTGTGTGTGTGTTTATGTGTGTGTTTGCAGGTCTAGCTGTTGGGTTAGATCCACAAGGCTACGGAAACCCAGATTTTTGCTGGCTCTCGGTCCATGACACACTGATCTGGAGCTTCGCTGGGCCCATCGCCGTTGTTGTACTGGTCAGTGCATTTCAATATTAAGCACATGCACAGTAAAATGTGTCAAATCATGTTCACAGTGGACACCAATGACTGAATTATGTATATCCATTTTGCCTTATTCAGCCTTTTATTTATTAAATATCATGCCTTTTTGTAATTTCTAAGAAGTCTTATTGAAACTTCACATATTTGTCTTGACCTGTGTCACAGGTGAACATAGTGATCTTCATTCTGGCAGCAAAGGCATCATGTGGACGCAGGCGCCGAAGCTTCGAGAAGTCTGGAGCCATGTGAGTTACCTTATCCACACACTCAGACTTCGAGTACTCGTAGGCTTTATAATATAACGCTATTCAGAGTAAAATATTTATGTGTGTTTATGTGCGTCCAGTCCTGCGCTGCGGATGGCTTTCCTACTCTTGCTGCTCATCAGTGCTACCTGGATATTAGGCCTCATGGCTGTCAACAGTGATGTCATGATCTTCCACTACCTGTTCGCCATTTTCAGCTGTTTGCAGGTGAGTTTATTAAACTAATGCCACCTGAGCCATTATTTTAGATTCCACATTTCAAGGGGACATTTTATCAGCAAAAGGTGAAAATGTTTATTTGTAATAATTTATTCATATAATAAAAATTCTAATATTTTTACTGTTGATATGAAATTAGTTACTGATTAATTAATTACTGAGTTAACATTGCTGAATATGGAAATAATATTCTGAACATAGGAATGTTCCATGCTTGACCTGAAATCATGTTTTATACTTTTATAATGAACAAATGAAACTGGATTTCATCTAAATGTATTAAAACACATGATAAGGGCTAAGTATAATTTATAAAATATCTTTTATTCGATCAAACTTCTGACTGTTGATTCTTTTTCTTGACTTGAACAGATTCCTACAAATTTGTCAGCAATTAATATTCTTCTATTTAGCTAGTATTTAGCTGATCTTTATTAATTTATTACTTGGAACATTGTACTTACATTTCTTCATACATAAAAGTTTCTTGTAAATGTTTCCTATAATAGCTAGAGATTAAACAGCTTAACCTGATGTAGAATATGGCTGTCGTTAAACTACACATCACTGTATAACATTTATCGGGATTTCTTGTGTTTTTGCAGGGGATTTTCATTTTCCTTTTCCACTGTGTGCTGAGTAAAGAAGTGAGGAAGAATCTCAAGCTCATGTTCACAGGGAAGAAGCCGGTCCCGGATGAGTCGACTACGACACGTGCTTCTCTGCTGACTGTAAGTGGCGGAGGGGGTTAACTGAAACTTCTCAACATACACACACAGTGATCTCATTAATGCGTGCCACAATATCTGTCTATTTCTTGAGTACAGTATGGTGTCATGTAATTGAAAGTACACATGCATTCCCAAGTTAGATTTTAAATCACAAACTACTCTTAGACATTTTATTCTGATTATATAAATTGCTGTGTGCTAACCTTGTACTACTGACAATATGGAAATATGAATCAAGTGTCAAGATTGATAGTGTAATGCCACTGGTTACAGATGTGCAGTTAGAGAAAAGGTGACAAATATTGTCTCAGGCACCTCCAAGCACTCTAAAATTGATTGGGCAGTTTAAAAACAATTAGAATGTCTATCAGCACTGTGCACACATATCAACAGGAGTGTTTTATATTTAGAATCAACCCCACTTCATCTTTTAATCCAGGCTGGAATACATTTAAAGCATGTAAATATTAGCTACATGTTGAATAGGTGCTGCTTCCAAAAAATATACAACCACACGTGGAAAATAAAATAGATTTCATTAAAACAATGTGTTGCGTTCATTACAGGGAGCTTCATCATTTGAGTAGAAAGACAAATGTGAACAGACCTGGCCTTTATAGGGCTCAGTAACATTTAAAGGTCTCCTGTTAGTGGCTAATGACAGGAAGGTGGTACTTCCTTAATTCAGCTGATCACTGGAAACATTAAACTTTAATGTAGCTGCCAATTGGGAGGCCTTTTACACAGCCTTAGTGTATCCGTCTTTAAGACTGGTACTCAAATGACAAAGCTGTAATGAGCATGTGTTCTGCTTTACATGATGGTGGCATTTCATGTCATGATTGGAAGCAGCACAGGAAGTGGGTGCATTTTCAGTTGAAAGTGTTTAGTAGCTAAGTGTTTAGATAGATAGATAGATAGATAGATAGATAGATAGATAGATAGATAGATAGATAGATAGATAGATAGATAGATAGATAGATAGATAGATAGATAGATAGATAGATAGATAGATACTTTATTCATCCCAAAGGGAAATTCACTGTCAAAGGGAAATTCACAGATTAAGGTAATACTAAACAAATAATTAGTCAACATAAATATAATATAAATCTTGTTTACTGCTTGCAATGTTGCATCCTCAGTCTTCCTTTTTGCCCATTTCCAGCGCTCTCTGAACTGCAACAACACCTACACAGAAGATGGAACAATGTTCCGCTCAGCAATCGGAGAGTCCACAGTGTCTCTAGAGAGCACCATCAGGTCAGCCAAGAGCCACAGTGGCTACCACACATACGCTTTCAGGTAACAGCCTGCTGCATGCATGGCACTGCCACACCTTTCCTCTCTTTTTCTCTCACAGTCTCCTTCTCTCTAATTCCTTTACTCTCATTATCTCTTCCTCTTTCTTCCCTTTTTTATGTGAATGCCTGACATACCTACACAAACCTTTTCATAATTTCATGTAAAACAATCCTCACGCTCTTTTGGCTCAAGCGCATGGCACTGCCTTAGCTCTACAACACTGCAGTTTTACACACACACTAACACACACACACACTAACACACAAGTACAATGTACACTGTACTTGCACTGATATCAATATCATTAATCAGGCAAAATTAAAATTTTAATGAAGTTACAGTATATTCAGAACAGAAATCATCTTTATTCTTGTGCAGACATCCATATAATCTGCAAATGTTAGGTTATGTGTGACTAAGGCAGAGTGGGAAGTGTTTGGGAAATTGTAAGCCCATCCAGAACAGACTCGGACATGTAGCTTAGGTGCCTCCAGCTAACACATCAGTCATCAGGAGTCAGGAGAACTGCAGTGCTTTGTTGTATCTACACACCGAAAAGCCTAGAATTACCAATAGGGGTTGTTGAGATCAGTGTCACATTGGTGAAAGTAATTTATTAGTCTGAAATATACACAGCTGGGGTTTCAGTATTATACCCTCTTATACAGTAAGTAGGCTAGTCAACCCGTCATTAACTCTAGTTAAATTTGCCAAATAAGACAAGAGATAAGTTGCGTCTTAAATGAAGTCCTATGCACTTACACCATGCACTGTGTACTCTACCATCTAGTGTAACCAAAAGTAGTAAAGCAACATTAATTCATATGAAATGATAGATAAATGGATATGTGGATAGATGGATAAATAGTATAACAGGGAAGTAGTTCCTTGTTCATTCCTCACTGCATTTTCTATTCTATTTATTCATCTCTCCCACCCTCTATCTCTCTCTCTCTCACAAACACAGAGATGACCAGAAGCCCAGTGTTTCCTCAGGAACAGCGAAAGCAGGACACACAGACATTGATGGCTCGTTGTTCCACCGCAACGGAACTAAGGCGGATGGTACAAGACCTTTCATTCTCATTTCTTGTCTTAACATCTTATAACATTTTATTGCTCTGGTTCATGAGCATACTTGTGTAAATGTGTTGCTAGAACCTAGTTTGTAGGCATTTCGCAGCAGTTCCAGCTGACTGGTTGAGTCATGCTTGTGGGTTGTGTTGTTTTGTGTGCTGTTGTCAGACTCGGACTCAGACAGCGATCTTTCTGTGGATGAGCACAGCAGCTCCTACGCCTCGTCCCACTCCTCTGACAGTGATGATGATGATGAAGAAGTCCATATGAAGCCCAAGTGGAACAATGAGAGACAGCCTCTACACAGTACTCCAAAAGGTTTTGCAGTTTATTTATTAATCAAAACTGGACTCTTATGATTTCTTTTTAAAATTACTGTACATAAATAGGTTAGTCAAGGAAGATAAGTGCTTTTCTTTTGTGAAGTGTTGTGATCATTTATCTCTCTCTCCTTTACGACACAGTGGACTCAGTGTCTAATCACATGAAGCCGTACTGGCCTGCTGAGGCCACAACAGCCAGTGACAGTGAGGAGACTGGATGTGCAGAGAGACTGAGGGTGGAGACAAAAGTGAATGTGGAGCTCCATCAGGAGAACAAACTGAACCACATAGGAGAAACGCCACAGGATAAGGACTCCTCAAGCAAAGATGGAGGGACCACAAACCAAACAAACAGCAACCACCAGCCAGAACAGAGGAAGGGTGCGGAAAGAAATAACATTTAATGTAACTGTTTGTTGGACACAGGATATTTTTTGTCTGTTATCAGATATTACAGACAAATTAGGAAACCAACATTCATACCTATAAATATGATGTTATTATGAAAGGCCATTTACTGATTTCAAGGATGGGTGAATGGATGGATGGGTGATGGATGTGTGATAGATGGGCAGCATCACATAGATGGGATACTATATGACTAGATATGTGAAAAGCTCAAAGGATTGAAGGATGGAAAATGTATAGAGAGATGTATAGATAGCTGGATTGGTGTTAGGCTACATAGATGACGTGGATGACATTGATGGGATGCTGGCTGGCTGGCTAGCTGGATGAATGGATGGATGGATGGATGGAAGGATGGATGGATGGATGGATGGATGTGAGGTTACATAGGTTGAAGGGAGCTGGGACAGATGGGATGTGATATGAATAGTCATGGGTGGCTAGACTGATAGAAAGGATAGACTGGAGGTGGGATGGATGGGAATCTTAATAGGTAGAAGGATGATGGGATGGATGGATAAGTGCATATTATAATGCTGAAAAATAACATTATAAAGAGTCATTTGTTTGACAATCTTTTTATACATCAATTTTTAACTCCCTTTTGTCCACAGGCATTCTGAAGAACAAGATCACATATCCTCCACCACTCACAGACAAGAACATGAAGAACAAACTGAGAGAGAAACTTTCAGACTACAACCCTCCTACCATCTCCTCACACACGCCTCCTGTAACTTCCAGTGACGGAGTTAACAGTCACAACGTCCTCGTCAAACCCCCACACCGTGTCCTGGCTTCCAGAGAGCAGCAGAACGGAGTTGTCCTGAACATCAACGGAGGAAACCAGTCAGACTCGGAGTAAGCAGTCATGTAACCCCTAACAATATGAAATAACACAGTCTTTTATGCTTGTGAGAAACATAAAAGAGAGTATTTTTGAGAACAGTTACTCTCTGGCATGCAGTTAAGTTTATTGAATACAAGGTATTTCTCTCTTTACCTACACTTTTGCATGGACCGTTGTCCCATCTGCCTGTAGCCCTGCCTCAGATCACGTCTAACCAGCATGTTGTCACTCGCTCCATCTCTTATGTCTTTCTTTTTCTCCATCCCTCTCTTTTACTCTCTTTTTTTCCTCCCAGAGGCAGTAACGAAACCTCAATCTGACCCAGCAGGAAGCCAGAGGAGTCTTTCCCTGCGTAAAGGCAGCTCTCCTCATAATAGAGAAGAGAAGAGGAATGGAGCGGAAGATGAACTGTCTGAGAGAATGCTAAACGTGTTTTATGGACCTCCTGACCTCTCTATCTCGACCTCTATAACTCCAGTGGAGAACAGTATTACTGCAGACTTCTGCCTGCCTGGGACAGAAACATAAATGGGAAAAAAAGGGAATGTATGAAAGTAAGTTTGTGGGGATACGCACTGTGCCAAACTGCTGCAAGACGTCTCGACTACATCCCCCATGATACCGAGCTGTTTGTAACAAGTGAGTCATGCTCAAAACTACTAAATGTGATAAAGGATGTTATCACTAGTACTTATCTGAACTGAAAGAGTGGAAAAGACTTCACATGAGACCCGTGTGGAAAAAAAAGACTTTTGGTAAATGCAAATATGAGCTGAATTTTTCACCAAGTGCCCTAGTCTGTGTGTCTGTCCTCCGAGAGGAGTGTTTTTGTTTTTTTGTAATTATGTAGATAATGGTGAAATTGACTATTTTGTATATGGACCGTTTCTTGTGAGTTTCAGGCACATTTTATAATGATTTTTTTAAAGATAACATACAGTTCTAGAAATTATCCTCTGTAAAATCACAATGCTGTTATTTGTACTCAATGGAGGTTAACATAGTTAAGTTTTGGGTCACTCTGGTGCCTTAGAGTACACAAAACACTTCATTTCACCGTCTTCTGGTGCACGTTTCCCTGAATGCAGACAAAGATGCAATATTTTTTTATAAAACAAAGAGTAAATTATGAAATGTGAAGAGTTAGCTCTGTGATTTAATTCAAATGGAAAATTGAATGTGTTTGCCATGTTTTTATGAAATCGTTTAACTGAACAAGAGAGGACTGCAATATAAGAAAACACTGTGCTCTTAGTGCTGTCATTCTGTTTCCCCTTTCTGTCATAACCACTCCAGTGTTTGAAGCAGTCCTGAACAAAAATGTTGTCACACTTTTCCATAAGACACTGGAATTCTTGTACAATATGTATATTTATTTTGTATGGACACTGGACAATGATTGCAGCTATAAAATTAAAACCTATTTGGAGTTTTCTATTTCTTTCTACATTGCCCTGTGGTGCAAATACAATATGATGAATGTAAATAAGATGTCAATGTAAAGAAAGATGCTAATGCTAATGTCAAAATTTTATATTTTAAATACTCATGCATGGTCCAAATGTCTTTCTAAGGATAGTTACATATGCGTGTATTCATTTGGCTGATTCAATGATACAGAGTGACCTACATTTTTATTGCAGAATTCAATCCAAGCTGTTGAAATGATACCAAAATGTATAAAATATCGTTGATGATGAATTACTTTTCACATTTAAAAGATTTAGTGCTTAACATGTAATAGCATGTTATTGCATCAGAAAATATAATAGCCAGTCATGTTCCACTATGCAAATACAACTTAGACTGATTCACCAAAGGACTGTTTCCAATATGCTTATTCATAGAATCTAAAGAAGTGTAAATATATTAGTACTGAATATAAATGATAGAATGATAGTATTTCCTCTAATAATTCTGTAACTATTCAGAACAGAGGGGTATTTTAAAAGGTAACTGAACTGCATGCCAAAGAAAAACATGTCTTGTTATACAAACAGACACACTGAGGAGCTGTTGAGGGTTTGAGGGTGTTTCAAAAGAACAGGCAGTACAACTGCTAAACACACACACACACACACACACAACACAACTAATGTTTTTTTCTGGAGAAGGTGCTCAGCATTGCAACAAACTCAAATCAGCATAAATGTTTCACGTGGCAACAAATAAGAAACTTTAAGTGCTTTATAAGCTGTGTAGCATTAATGCCTTATAGCTCCAGGGTTCTCTGGTTTCCTTCCACCTCCCAGAAACATGCCAGCAGCTGGACTGTCTATGCTAAATTGCCCCAAGGTGTGATTGAGTGTGTGAATGTGTGTGTATAAGGTGCTCTCTAATGGACTTCCATAACCCCACCTTATACCCAGTGTTCCAAGGGACAGACCAGCACAAACTGACCAGGATAAACCAGTTGAATAAATGAAGTGCATCTTGGTTATGATAGAATAAAAATGATCCGGTTGCTATTTTTTAATCCCGTGTGATCAACACAGGTGCATATGAACTGAACTGAGGGCAGGATGTCTTTATTGTCCCCACACATACATTACAGCACAGTGGAATTCTTTTCTATTCATATCCCAGCTGAGGAAGTTGGGGTCAGAGTGCTGGGGCAGATATGAGACAGCACCCCTGGAGCAGGGAGGATTAAGGGCCTTGCTCAATTGCCCAGCAGTGGAGCTTGGTGGTGCTTGGGGCCTTAACCACTTGAGCCATCACTGCCCTTCATATGATTACATACATTCTATTCTCAGCCATTGCTCAATAATTCTTCAGTATGTGTGTGTAGAAGTTAGAATTGCAGCTCTGTTTGTCACTCTCTGACCTGGTAAAGCAGACATGTTCCTTAGTTACCCCTGCATGTCAGTTTGGCCATTTTTATGTCAGAGTGGGATTTGAAGATGCCCACTGTACATCATTTTGAGAGGTAACAGATAGCACAAAGCCACAATAACTAAAGCCACATGGGAAAGTGCTCTTCATGCACAGCTTTTCACTTTTCAACATATAGCTTTGAATTCTTCACTCAGCTGTAGATTTTTAATCGTGTTCTCTCTCTCTCTCTCTCTCTCTTTCCTTTTATCTGCCCTACTTTAAAGCCTGACTGAAAGAAGGAGTATGGGGTCTGAGGAAGAATCAGAGGTGAAAAAAGCAGCCATATTTCAGCAGCCACATAAAATCCATAATTACTCCTCATGGCTAATGGCTATAAAGGTGCATTCCTAAGCACACACACACACACACACACACAGGACACAGATCAGCCGACGGAGTGAGATGTCAGTAAGGGCCGGGGTCTGGGCCTCCTTTCTGCAGCAGCGTAAGGGTAGACGGGCAGGTAGAGTTTCAGCGGGCTTAAGAGATGTCAGTCAGTGTGGTAACAATAGATTTCCTTCATCTGAAAAGCAGTGGGAAAAAAGCTTACGTACCTGTTACCACTAGAATGATGTAGAGAGAGATTTGAGGTGGGGGGGGGATACAGGGGTGAGATAGAAGGACATTACTCAGAGTTATACGGGAAACAACAAGCTAGAAAATGCCCACAGGATATGACTAACATCTTTCTCCACTGCATAGCATGAAATGAGAAGAAACGGAGTTAATAAAACACTTGTTTTTTCCTCAATAACTTCCGGTATCACCGAAAAACCATGATCAGGATAAAGCTCTTCGAAGTCACCGAATGAGTGGTGCAGTATAAGTAGTGTACTGAATTAGCTTAAAGCTCATTTAAGGCACTCTGTAGACCTCACAAGGAAGAGACAAGATTTTTGTCAGTTCATAAATGCATTTTTTGTATTTGTATTAAACTTTCTAAAGGGTGAGTTTCAGTTAACAGAAACAGGACTATACCATTAAGTGACAGGATGGGCCACAGGATTTCTAACACGCTTTTGTCTGTTTTGTACAAATATAGGCTTTTTTTCTGACAACCACCTTTGTAGCTGATTAGTAATTTTCAAAATAAAGTTTTCTTATTTGCAAAAGATTGTTTAAGGTTTTATTTTCTATCTAAGAAAAGTTAGATGAAGCATACGGAGGTTTATACAAAAAACTTTCCAACCATCCCTGCTCCTCTGATCAGTATTAGACATCAACCCAAACCACAAACCTAGTCTAGTTTAGGTGGTTATGTTAGTCCTTTTTTCTAAACAATGGCAAAAAGGCACTTTTCATAACAATCTTCCCAACATTGCCGAGGTGCCTTCGAGATGGGATGTCTGTTGGCCCTGATGATCTAACTGTTACTGGAGTTTCTCTCTGGTGTGTATGCACTGTTAATTTTCAATCCTGTGGTTACTGGAAGCAGTGCAGCTTCCCAGAGGTATGTGAGGCTGACATAAGAGAACAAGAGCTTTCAATTATTTAGGTGTGGGAGGTGTACTGCACCTGGGAGACACCCACATTATCTACAGCTCCATCAAAGTCTAACAAAGAAATGGGAGCCATGAAGGCAGGAAGGAGCTCTCTCTCTCTCTCTCTCTCTCTTTCTCTGTGCATGTAGATGCTCTGGGTGGAAATGCTGTCACAAGAGGCAGGTGGTGTGTGAGACCTGAAACTATTTATTAAGCATTTGTTTTTGTTAATCTTAGGGTAAAAAAGGAAAACTTTCTGGATAGAGTTGCTAACTTCTGTTTTAAAACAGGGCAATATTGTAATATCTTTACACAAGTTAGAAATGGAAAAAACTTTGAAAGCTGTGTAGTCTTTATTTTTATTTACTTATATTCTTGTTTACACCTTTTCTACACAAATTACTTTCTCAGAGAATGTATTCATTTCATTTTGTTTCCAAACTACAATAAGCCAAGCATAGAGTTTTGTTGCGAAATAAGCTTTGGGTGCCACCTACTGGTCATAATGTAGAATTCATTTGCTTGTTTTCCTCTCAGTTTTAGCTTTAACGTGTTCAATAATCCTCAGCTAATAAAAATGACGTTAATTTGTCTTCTGAATGTCCTACTACTAGTAAAGTAGGGTCCAGTAAACTTTACAAATGACATTAATTTAAGCACTACTCCCTGCTATTGCAAAAAAATAAAATAAAAAAAATAAAAGCCATGCCAAATACACAGGACAGGAATAAATACATGGTTAAAAGTCACGTTTTAAAACATTTATAGTCTTCAGAGAATGTCAGCATGCTGTGTTTACATTGAGCAGACAGTTCCTTTCTCATATAGGAACTGCCTCATTTTTACAAGCAACTCTACTGACACAACTGCCCAGGACGCAAAACTGGTAGGAGAAACACTTAGATATCAATCCATCTGTTTTCTGTATCACTTATCCTTCACTGAGTCATGGAGAGCCTGGAGCCTATCCCAGGGGACTCACGGCACAAGGTGGTGAACACTTTGTCACAATCATGCACATACTCACACACCTATTTACACACTAGAGACAATTTAGAAATGTCAATCATCCTATAATGCATGTCTTTGGATTGGGGAGGAAACTGGAATACCTTGAGGAAAGGCCTGCAGCACAGGGAGAACATGAAAACTTTGCGCAAACAGATCAGAGGAGGGAATTGAACTCCCAGCCCTGGAGATGAGAGGCAAACATGCTTTTCTTTTTCTTTACTGCTGAAGAAATTCAACTCAGACTGGCCAGCTACCAGTTGCTAAACCACAGGTCAAGCTGTTCATGCTGATAGATCATCTTTACTAGCTGTGTGTCTTCACTAGGAAACTCTTTCTGAATTTCTGCAACTAATACTACTTTGTAGACAATGCGATTTGAAAACTAATAAAGAAAACAACTATAAAAGATGATCTATGGAAATTAGGGGTAAAAAAACCCCATAATCTTCTCTCTTAAAATTATTTAATATTCTACTACAGTATGCTGCATGCAATACAGTTTATATCCAATACAAGTTCACGGTCTTTTCAGTTCAGTTCAATAGATTTATTCCCCCAGTTAATCCATCACTTCTTTTTGTGTCATACCCTCAGAATCGAAATGCCATACTAATGGCGTATTTCCTAGAGCTCCCCTTTACACTTTTCACAAGGGACCCATGTGGATGCTTTCTTGTGCACTATTATGAATATCCTTTTTTTTTTCTTCTTCTGGGCTTTCTTCAGTTGCCTCGAGGTCTTTTCATGCTGTCTGCCTGCTCTAGGATGGTATGTCGGCAATTCCCTAAATGTCATTTCGCCAGAAGGAGTCTGTAGGACAGAGGCTACTGGTGAATAAACAGCTCAAAAGAGTTTTGTGCTAAAGGTCATAAAAAGTAATGCTATGCCGTAATGAACAGTGATAGATGCCACAATTCTACAATGGTTAAAACATGCAATTTTTTGGATTAAGTAAATATCCACTTGTTTAAGCTTTAGAAGACAGGATAAGGTATTTGTATGTATTATTTTAACAACCTACTGGATCATTTTTAAGAGAAGGTACGCATTAAGACTCTTCTCTGTTCCTGCACCTAGGTAGTGGAATGAACTTCCTCTAGATGTGAGAACAGCTGAGTCACTGACTGACTTCAAACCATGTCTAAGACCTACCTCTTCCTGAAAAACTAAAACTAGCACTTAAAATAAAGTCTGAGTGCTTTTCTTGCTATAATACCTCCTAACAGAATTTTTTGGACTGATGGTATTCTTAGTCTGTGACCTAGTGACCCAGTATAGATGTATTCATTGATAGAGAATTCTGTAATTTGCTCTGGATAAGGAATGAAATGAAGGTAAATGTGGCAATCATTCACCTTTGTTGCCCTTCATTTTTATTTTTTTATTTATTGAAAAATCAAAAGATTTTATGGCAAACAAAGTAAATTCCTAATATAGCATGAGATGAAACAGCATTTCAGGCAAAGGTCAGTGATTAAATCATTACAGGCTGAAGCTGTGTATTAAAATTTCATTCATTTATTCATTTTCAGTAACTGCTTTATCTGGAGTCTGGAGTGTATTCCAGGAACACTAAGCATTTACATGCTGGAATACATGCCCCAGTCCATCACAGGGCAAGTAGAGTTACAATTACTATACACTTACTGTATCTCTAGACTATACAATATCCCTAGATTTTATTAAACCACTTATTTAATATTGTTTAGAACGCACATGTGCTGCCAAAACAGTTCTGGTCCGTTGACCACAAGATCTCTGAAGGTTGCTGTAGTGTCTGGCACCAAGATGTTAGCTGAAGATCCTTTAAGTCCTGTAAGATGAGGTGGGGCCTCTATAGATTGGACTTGTTTGTCCAGCACATCCCACAGATACTCAATCTGAAATCTTGAGAATTTTAAGGCCAAATCAATACCTTTGTCATGGTCCTCAAACCAATCCTGAATGATTTTTGCAGCATTGCATGGAGTATTATCCTGCTGGGAGAAGCCACTGCCATTTTGCCATGAAAGGGTGTACTGGGTCTGCAGCAATGTTTAGGAAGGTGGTAGTAACATCCACATGAATGCCAGGAACTAAAGTTTCCCATAAGAACATTGTCCAGAGCATCACACTGCCTCCATTGGTTTGCCTTCTTCCCATAGTGCATCCTGGTGCCATCTCTTCCCTCAGTAAGCCATGCACATGCATCCAGTTTTCCATATGATGTAACACAGAACATGATTCATTAGACCAGGCCTTGTTCTTCCCTTGCACCATGGTCCAGTTTAGATGCTCACATTCCCATTCTATTTGCTTTTGGTGGTGGTCTGTGGTCACCTGACTCATCTGCAGCTACAAGGACCTATACACAGCAAGCTACAATGCACTGTGTGCACCTTTTTATCATAGGCAGAATGAACTTTTCAGTAATTTGTGCTGCAGTGTTTGTGGGATTGGACTTGAGAGCCTTGAGCCTTGTCACCAGTTCACTGACAGATGGAATCTGGTGTAGCTCCTGGCTGAGGTGTGAAAATCTCAACCAAAACCGGTCATCGGCGGATAAGACCGGACACCCCT
This sequence comes from Hemibagrus wyckioides, assembly GCF_019097595.1. Taxonomy (NCBI): domain Eukaryota; kingdom Metazoa; phylum Chordata; class Actinopteri; order Siluriformes; family Bagridae; genus Hemibagrus; species Hemibagrus wyckioides. The sequence goes on from NC_080728.1 coordinate 9,103,382, forward strand.
GGTGTAGAATTTTATATTTTAGGTGAACTTCATATAATCTAATGAGGTTGTATAACAGAAGTGTCTGTGTTACCATCCCCTTTCTGAACAAAGAAAGAGATTCTTGGCAGCCAAAATATTATGCCTTAAACATCAAATGCACGCACAGGAATAAATGAAGTGAGGCGCGGCCCCTTTAAGACAATAGCGTGAGTGTGATGTCATGTCCTGCTCCGGCTCGAGCGCTGGTTGAATCAACAGGAGGCGGACACGCGCGCGCACCAGCTCACTGCCTCATCCGCTCTGACTGACCAGACGCACTTTTCAGGGAGGTTTTATTGCGATGCTGGAGCTCGAATAGCGGCCTGACAGCGACCTCATTCTGGCGGATTACTGTCCTTCGTTTGTCGTTTCTAGCAGGTGCACAAGGACGTTTTAGCAGACACAGACCTCCGCGTTAATGAAACTTCGCTCCGATTCCAGAGCTGGGTAAGAAAGAGATTTACTCTCAATCCTCTCACACTAAGTGATGAATATTCCGACTCACTGTAGTGAACCGAGTCTTTCTAACTGAGTCAAATTATCCGAATCCTTGTGAAGACGACGAGAATTTTTAATTGTTTTTACTTTCACTGTCACTTTCCAAATAATTTAACATTATTTCTGTGTTATTGAATGCCTCATTTGATGATAATTATTGCACGGGTTAATTCTCACTAACCACGAATCCTCACTTCAAACATGAAAATTTAAATTATTTTTTATTTTATTTTTATTATATTATTATTATTATTATTATTATTATTATTACAACTGGAGAACTTGTGAATCGATTCACTCGCTCACCTGAAAGAGTTGTTCAAGAAGAATCGATTCGTTCCCGATTCTCATCCGTTCTTTCTCTGGAAATAATACATCTATATCGACACTGATTTTGATAATAAAACTACTGATGAGTTGTGGTTATTAAGTTTAGTATATATATTTCGGTCAGGGTTAATACTGTCTATTTTCATTCCTGGATATTAAGAGGCTCCTGCTTTTATTTATTTTTCACATAATTTCGAAGTGTTTTTTATTATCCTGATTTTTGTTTTCTTCACAACTAAATTGTGTAATTAGTATATTATTACAGGGAGAATAAGAGCTGCTCATTAATACCACCTGATGTAGTAAATGAATAATAAATGAATAGTCATATTAATAACACATTAGTAACACATGAATACATAAACAAGGCATTAGAAACACATTAAGGCGCTGAATGAGGACAGATACAGCAGTTTTGTTACTGGAAGAGAAGCTTCGAGCTGGAATAGTCCGCTCTCATCTACTCTTGTCTAGTACGTGTTCAGTAATAAAAAAATTAAAAATCTAGTACTTTTTGCCAGCCTTTTTCACACCTTTTCACTGGGAAATAAGGAACGTTGTGGCTGCACAGCTCTATTTCACAGCTTTTCTCAGTGAGTTTTACAATCCTAAGGTGCCAAGTTTGTTGATTTGAAACCCTAAACTAAATTATTTTCCTGCAAGTGTTTTATTCTTCTTATACCACTACAGCGGCCAACGATATGAACATCATATTTTGTTTCATCTGTTCATATGGTGGTTAGATATATTGGTGCCAAACATCCCAGAGACACTAATCCCTTATCACTCAGGTTATTATAAACCCTCGCTCTCTCATCAGCCTTCTTTTTTTCTTTCCCTCGCTCTCCTCCGGATAATAAGAGAAATTGTTAAATAACAACACCTTTAAATAAATCTGTTTATTATTAGTTGTGGATGATGTGGGGTTTCCACAATACACATCCTGTGAACAAGTTGTTGCTATAGAAACAATAACGTATTAGGATGAGTGTGTCGCAGTTACTATCAGAGCCGTGTCGTTTTAGAAATGTATTCTCTGACCAATCAGAATTGAGAGACTGTGATATAAAGTTTGTTTATAAAGTGTAAAGAAGGAATGGAAAAAAGGCAAGAACAACAGTCTGTTCTCTTGTACCTCCCCAGTGAGAGTGATGTATTTTTTATTTATTTATTTTTGACAGAGCCTTCTTTTGCAATGCTTGGCTCGTGTTTCCATGTGCTTTCTTGTGCCAGGCCCAATTTACATAAATTATTGGCAAGACTGTAGGTGAAAATGGGGCCACAAACACAAAGCGTCCGTAGTACCACCTGATTAGATCATGAATGGGGGAAATGTTCCTAGTCATTGAGGCACTGAGGCATGCAGTTTGTGACCTGATAGCTGTGCTCATTAGACTGAGCGTATTCTGACTCTCTGTACACTGCTCTCAATGAGAAGAGCCAGCAGGCTACGAACTCGAGATCTGCTAAAGTGGTAAGAGGTGAACCATTTAGTCTTAAATTCTCTTCAAGCATTCTCTTCCACAGGAAGTTGTACTGGCAGCTAAATGTAATTATTCCCCTTTCACAATAATGGACTGTTTAAGTGCTCTTACTCTCATCTGTGTGTGTAAACTCACTATGGTGAGAGGTTCTCTGGGAAAGAAACAGCATCACCTGGAGAACATCACTGAGTGCCAGCTCCATCCACACCAACAGGGTTTTTCTCAACAAGGACAGACACGGTGAGAGGAGGTTAAGTCATGTTTCATTCATGAAGGCTTGTGTTTAGTTCAGGGTGGATTGTAAAAGCACTATGAGCATTATGAGCTGATTTTTTTTTTTTTTGTTGTTGCTTGTACCGTAAATGGCTGTACTTAGGGAATGTTAAATGAGTTACCATGGTAACAGCTCTAGTGAACTTGTATCTTGTATCAACGTATTTTATTCAAGTAATTGAAAGACACTGCATTTATACAAGTGAGCACAGTTGAGATTGTAAACATATTTAGTGACAGATGATATATGAATTGCACATTTATTGTATCAAGCGTAGGCGAGATAACGTTCTAGATACCTGGCTTCGCAGATCAAGAATGGTTGGGTGAACAGGGCACTGTGCAACAGCATCCTGTGGTTTTACCTAGCCTAGTTTATGTGAACTACACTGCAACCAGCATAACAAGAAATGGGAATATGCAGCATAAACACAAACTAAAATAAAGACTGTGCAAGCCTTCGTCAGTTCCGGATAATCTTAAACATATCCAGCAACTTGTTCTGCCTTGCCCTGCTGACCTCTGCCCCCCCTTGCTGAACCTTTTATCTTTATGGAGTTAACCTAAACCTAACGTCATTATATTATATGATTATGCGATGCCGTTCTTTACGGGTTCTTTACACACTCACCTCTCTTTGGCATCATGTCAGTTGTTTTCTCGTTTTGTACATCTCCTCCACATGACATGTGGAATGTAATGTGGCATGACTCTCCATGTAAAGGATCCTACCAAACCTAGGAAATGTGTCAAATTAGCTGCACCGGAGTGTGCTTCCTGTAGTGTGTAGCCATCCCAGTACTTTGTTATTATGTGGATGTTAGCTCTGCTTTCGCCTGTGTGAGGCTGTCTGATGAATCACAGACTGATCCCGTCTCTCGCTCTCACTTTCATTACTCACCACCACATGCACAGAGCCCAGTCACAGCAGAGGAATTAGGTCACTTTTTATAGCTGGTCATTATTATTATTATTATTATTATTATTATTATTATTATTATTATTATTATTATTAGGTTTTTGCATCTTCTTCTTTCATTTTAATGCATTTTTTTTCCTAAACCCAGTATGTCCATTTATTATTATTATTATTATTATTATTATTATTATTATTATTATTATTATGTTTTGGCATCTGCTTTTTCTTCTTCTTTCATTTTAATGCATATGTTCTAAACCCAGTATGCCCCAAAAAAGGGAAAAAAAAGAGTCAAGAGTGATCTAAATTTAGCAATATTCCCGAGATGAGAAAGGAATTTATATTAATATTCACTTATTAATATTCACTCGAGATAAAAGCTGGCAGCAAAATGATGACAAAGGATGGAGTTCCTGGAATATTGTCTATGCCTGGACTTATTTCATTTAAATCTTTTACCGTCTCCCAGTCCTGTAACTTCTGTTTTCGAACAGCTGAGTTCAGATCCGTATTTCGATCCAACAGAGATGATCGTGATGATATGAGTCACGCTGGTTTAGGTGGATATGAAAATTTGTAGCCTTGTCATCTGCGCAACAGTGAAATCCTAGCCTGCATCCTATCTCCAGGAAGAATGACCTTATTTATTCAGCACCGCTTCCCAGGAGAGAATTCACTCACACTGAATTTGAAATGGTTCTTTAGATTCATTTTTAAACCTTTTTTTCTTTTTTCTTTTTTGTCGCAGATTTGGCGTACACCATGTTAAGGTAAAGCCTAAGCTGGCTGTGTTGAACATGCTAAAGAGGCTGGACAAAATAAGGTTCCGAGGGTCGAAGCGTGATGAGTTCCTGGATCTGGCTGAGTCCCCTACCGCCTCGGATAACGAAGGCATCGAGGACATTCTGATGAAGCCTCGGCTTTCCTTACGAGACCCAGAAGAGCTGAGAGAATCAGTAAGTCACTCATACCGAGCTTCAACCCTGTTGAAATTCAGATGCAGTTGGGCTTATTTAGTTCTCCTTACTTAACTCAAATTAATTCATATTTTTTTCAAACCCAGTCAGTGTTACCCCATTTGAATTCTTTTAGCCATATTTTAACTCAAAACCAAAAAGCTGTCACTCAAACCCTGCTAGCTTTACCTCACCAATAAAAAACAGTTAGTTTTTCCCAATTTAAATTCATTAATCCTGACTTTACCTCAGATTTAATAAGCTGTCACTCAAACCCAGCTAGCCTTACCTAACTCGAACCCTGACAGTTTATACAATTTCCATTCACTTCCTCTTACTTAACTTAACTTTAACTGCTTATTCAAAATAAAATAATAAAATAAACAGCTAGCTTTATCAATCTGACTCACAAGGAGTTATTTAAGATAATTGCTTTCATATTCTAATATGTTTTTTTTGTCTGCTTTGTTTTGGGAATGTTTTTGGCTTTGTGTCTGTCTGGATGTATGAGACTGTTTCTGACCGGCTCTATGGCCAGACACGGCCAAGGTCACGGTCTGACACGGTCTTTGTTACCACTTATTTTGTATGTCTGAGGTTTATTTTTAAATGGTGTGTTATGTAAAACACCCTTACCTAACAGCACCAGACTTCTAAAAGTAGGCTGAATTTGTTAACAGAATCTCAGTTGCTTGTCTTTTTTTTTTTTTTTTTTTTTTGCATGAGAAATGTGATTCTTTTGAGTCATAACTGAGTGATGCAGTGGGCGAAATGCACACGACGTGGACGAGTGTCTAGTTTCTACTAGAACACAGAGGCAGATGTTGTTTGGTGTACTGCCCTGTGCCTGCCATGTGCTGTTGGATTAATTGAGCTAATTCAAAGCCCAGAGAGAGATAGAGAAAGAGAGATGTTCTGGTGTTGACAGACATTCAGGCAAGAGCTTGCTTGATGCCCCTGCCTTCCTGTTTACTCATCCCTCTTCCTGTTGACATTGTGCTGAAGGAAGATCCAATAGATTAAACACGCCAGTGTGACCAAGCCTGGCGTGTCCATCAGCGAGCAGAGAAGAGCTCCCAGTCTCAGTGGCTCCAAATCTAATTGCTCCACAGCCGAACTTTTCTCAATTAATAACCGAGTCATACTTCATGGATAATAGATGAAGCTGAAATGCCATTTGTCTTGTAGATGTTCTCTGACTTTGTAAGAGATTAAACCCCATGTCCGTGTAAGGTGATCCAATATTCTCTGTGTCCTTCTCTTTTCTCCTGCTTATTTTTGAAGTGTGATGAAATATATTAGATTAGTCATCATGTAGTGTAAGCGCCACGTGAGGACAGTTTCTCTTTCATATCTTGCACATGCGAGATGACCTTGCACTTTCTCTATTTCATTTCTTATTTCAGCTTCTCTTTCACCTGTTAAATATTTTTGAATTGCTCTCTTGCACGTTTTGCTTTCTCTCTCCTCTTAGCCTTCCATCCTTTCTCCTTTTCTGTTCTCTCTCTCTCTCTCTCTCTTCAGCCTTGACTCTCTTCTCTTCTCTTCTCTTCTCTTCTCTTCTCTTCTCTTCTCTTCTCTTCTCTTCTCTTCTCTTCTCTTCTCTTCTCTTCTCTTCTCTTCTCTTCTCTTCTCTCCTCTGATTGGTGGTAGACAGAGAGTGGGTGTTCATGTGAAAGGTCTCTGTGGAGGAGGAACCAATTGCTCCCTTCACTGTTTCCTCCACTGTTGTTTTTTTTTCCACGTACTCGCCTCACATCACGTAGCATTTTAAAATAGTTTCTGAAATGTGTGCTGATCTGATGCTATCATGTAATGTAGGCTTGAGTTAAAATGCCTGGTGTGACATAATAATAATAATTAAAAAAAAAACATGTACATATAAGAAACATTAACAATTAAACATAAGGACATTTTAAAATAAATAATAACATTAACATTAACATTTTTATTTAGTTATACCGCCTACATTGCTAGTTGTTTAAATGTAGGATTTTAAGAAGTTTTTTATGCATTTTATCAGTTGTTCAGGTTTATGGTCAGTATATAACTGTTAAGAAAAAGTTTTATTTTACGTTAGATGCTATTGGTATATAGAGAGTACAGAGCTTTTCTTTTTACTCTTTCCTGCATGTATGACCCTGTTAATGTCTGTTAAACTCCAGAGAAGCTATAGACTCACTTGCCCTACATTTAAAGCACTACATTTGATGCATTTCAGCAAGAACCCAACCCTAAGCAGCTCTATATAACGGATAAAGAGCAGAACTCTGTACCTCCTTTTTCTAGCTGTTTGTCTGGAAAAGAGCAAGTAGAAATGCTAGGAAACCTCATATCTCCGTGCAGCTACAGAGGAACACTGGCTCCTGCTGCATCTACATTCTTCTTCTCAAATCATTTTATCTTTCTTTTAAGAGAAGGAATTAAATTGAACGTCGAATGAGCTCCTTTTTTTATTCCCATGGTCGCTTTTTTATATTTCTCATCTGGGTGCAGTTGGAGGGCTGATAATCATTTATAGAGCTGTTTAGGAGTTGTTACTGATAATCATTATAGATGTATGTATACTGTAGTGGGTTCAATGCAATACTGCTTTCATTTCTATTCATTTCATTTCAGTCGTGACTTGGAGTCATTTACCTGTTTTTGTCAATGGATTTGGGGGTAAATTATTTATAAACATGACTCCACTCAATCTCATTCCACAGAAGTACAGAATGGCAGTAAATGCGAAAAATGATAAAGCAGATGTCCACCAGGAACCTAAAGCTTTGCATCTAAACAATTATAGACAATTCAAAACAAACTATCAGATATTAAAATTTTACACACACACACACACACTATTGGCAAAAGTTTTGGGACACCCCTCCAAACCACTGAATTCAGGTGTTGTTTTTCAGTGGTTGGACTCGGCCCCTTAGTTCCAGTGAAAGGAACTCTTAATGCTTCAGCATACCAAGACATTTTGGACAATTTCATGCTCCCAACTTTGTGGGAACAGTTTGGGGATGACCCCTTCCTGTTCCAACATGACTGCACACCAGTGCACAAAGCAAGGTCCATAAAGACATGGATGAGTGAGTTTGGTCTGGAGGAACTTGACTGGCCTGACCTCAACCTATTAGAACACCTTTGGGATGAAGTAGAGCAGAGACTGTGAGCCATACCGAAACTGGGACGTCTGCCTTTACAAAGACCTGAATGTAATATGGAGTCGGCCCGCCCTTTGCAGCTAGAACAGCTTCAACTCTTCTGGGAAGGCTTTCCACAAGGTTTAGGAGTGTGTTTATGGGAATTTTTGACCATTCCTCCTCTTGAAGTGCATTTGTGAGGTCAGGCACTGATGTTGGACGAGAAGGTCTGGCTTGTAGTCTCTGCTCTAATTCTTCCCAATGTTTGAGTATATATAATATATATATATATTCAGATATTGTCTTCAAATTTTTCCCTTACTCCATGTTACATAGTCAAACAAGAGTCAATAGTACAGGGCAATATGCATATCATTTGAATGAGAAGCACATGCTCTCTCCAATTCCAGTAAGTTCCACCTCTAACAATAACCCTCTCATCATCTTTCCCTCAGATAACTGGGATCAGTCCAGTCCAGTTAACTGAAGTATAACTCACATAAGACAACCTTACTTAGGAGGAAGTATAACACAGCTGTAGCAGCTATACAGTACACAGTTCAGTAAAGGAGGTGTAATAGAAATGCCAATAATACCAGAAATATTCTCAGATGTTGTATTGTTTTATTGATATCACATCAGATCAGTTTGGACAGATCTAACTGGAATGGGATTAGTCTTGTTCACACAGCTTAACTGATAAATACTATTAGTATAGATAATACATAGGAAGATACTGTACATAGACAATACTATTAGTCTGGATCTTTAGATATTGTTCCTTTCTATCACTGTGCTATTGAATTCTTGATCTAATTGGTCAGAAAGTGTTAATTAATTCATTTTCTACTAGTTCAGCTCCTCATTTTTGTGGCCACATAAGAGGTGCCAGTGAAGGAATGACAGTTTTTAGCTGTTATAATGTAAGTGATAACAGAAATGATGGGTATTTTGAACATTTGGACATATTAAGTAACTGTAATCTGGTAAAACCTACAGAAATATGTGATTGTTGAAGAATGGCTGAGGTATAAGTGGTATAGAACAGCAGATCATTCACTTATACATCACATCGTGTTTTATTTCTTTCTCGTCGTGTTGTGTTTTATTTTTTTTTTTTGTTCTGTCTGCAGACAGCCGGACATGATGGAGTTGTTAATCTGCAGATGAACGTGTGTGTATGTGTAAAGATGGGCATATGTGTGTAAAATCTGTGTTTAAACACCCGGGCTCTGTTTTCCTCCAAATCCTTCACATGCATGGCAGGTGGGCATCCAGGCACCAGCTTGGCACTGGATTTTCCCAACATGAGTGTGTGTGTGTGTGTGTGGGTGGTGTTGGTGTATTTCTGGCAAAGATGTGACAGGCTGAAAAGACATTTTCTGAGCAACAGCATCTCACAGTTGAGACAACAAATGAGGAGAGCGATGAGTCAGACCACAGCCCTGTGCTCTCTATCTCTGTATCGCTCTCTCTGTCACAGTCTCACACACTAGATAAATGAATAAGGAATCTCTTGTAATCTGTGTAGTGTGTATTCTCAGGGTGCATTGCTTTGTACAGAGGTCCTGAATGTTATTTGGGTATCATGTGACTAAACATTTTCTCTTTCCTTTACTAGATCATGTGTCATTAAAGGGTTCTGTTTGAAACTTTCCAGTCTTTGTCATGCACATACTTTCAGTCTCTGGTGTGTGTGTGTGTGTGTGTGTTTGTGTGTATCGGGACCTGCCGCAATGTGTGTATGAAGTGGCCTATTGCAAGGACAGTGTGCTGCATTGTGTGTGTGTGTGAGAGAGAGAGAGAGAGAGAGAGAGAGAGAGACAGAAAGAAGAGCAAACCCACACTGTCAGTCGCAGTGGCCTCTTAAAGAGATACCCTGCCTCTCACGCCTCCATGCTTTCCCTCGTCTACTTTCTCACCCCCTCCAGCCGTCTTTTCTGTGCGCATGGAGTCAGAGCTGGAGTATAGACTGCTCTCTGCATCGCACGCTGCTTGATGCTAAGAGATCCTACCCTCTATTTGACACTGCGCTTTGCATTTTCAGGGCAAACAGGAAGCAGAAAGACGTGGATTTCAGTAAGCTGCCTCCCTCTTCACCAGCCGCACGTGCTCTGCGTGTATTACACACCTTTTGACTGCTTTGCATTTATCCATAGCCTGTGTGTGTGTGTGTGTATATGTGAGTGAGGGAAAGAGTGATTAGACTGTAACCACATGTGTGCGTGTGTGTTTGTGTGTGCACGTGCGTGTGTGTGTATTGAACAGGTTGGATCAGGAACTCTCAACATGGCTGGCGTGCAGGACCTGAGGAGCGACTCTGAACGTCTCAATGAGGTTAAAGGTCATCTAGAAATTGCCTTACTGGAGAAGCACTTCCTGCGTGAGTAGTGACCGAGAAATGTGGCTCCCTGTGTTAGTGTTTGTGTGTGTGTCTATGTGTGTGTGTGTCAATTATAGCCACCAGTTCAGCATCCAGCATGTCTAAATTACATCGAACCTCAAAGAAATCATTTTGTACATAAACAGCCTCAAAACATCTCTGTATTGAAAAAGATTAAGTGCACAAATCAAATTGGAAGAGTCAAATCATTTCTGTTGTAGGTTTTTGCCTTCAGGCCGCATTGAACGCCTGAGTCTGAAACATCCTGTGTGTTGTGTAGGGAAACCTGTGCTGTGCTGTGCTGCACAGCTGTGTGCGCTGTGCTGTGCAGGAATATTGGTATTGATTTTAGCTGTGCAAAGTACATTTGCGCATTTTGTTATAGATAACATCAGTAATGTGTGTCAGAAACATCTGTCTGTGATGCTGAATAGCTTTGAATGAGTAATGACTCATGCTCCCATTACGTATTATCTACATTAGCTTCATGCTCATAAGACACCTTTTTGAGTTAGTGTGTGAATTACAGCCCACAAATTTGCTGTCTTTATTTGATTCATTAGTGATTCAATTGATTCAGCGAGTGATTCATTGATTCTTCAGTTATGAGGAAATTTGAGGAACTTGGTCCGTTGTGTGCCAGTTTTGTATTTATCACGGGACAGCACCTTGTATATTTCTAGCTACATTTAATGTTGTTCACAAAACTAGTTAGTTCTTGTTATTACTTGTGTTATAGCAGCAGTAAACAATCATTACCTCATCAAAATGGTGGCGAAACTCTGTTCTGATGGCTCTCTTGAGGCTATTCCATGCTGACACTGGAGACTCCTTCCAATAATACTACACATCATACAGAACATTTCACAATATTAAAATTTATTGCAATTCCATGTATGCATTCTTACTATAGAAACAATAACATACTAGAAGAAGTACATACTGTTTATCAACAGTAAATAAAAGATTGTATTGGTCTCTTTTGGACTTTTATTGAAATACTCAGCTAATGTGTTAGTACCGCTAAAGCAGCTATAAATATATTCAGATGTGTTGAGCATTTTATAATTGTGTATGCATGCAAGTAAGTGAGAAAGGATGAGGTAGATCGATTGATCGATCCAGTATATGTACAGTTTGCATCATTGACTCTATGTGCTGTTAGATATAGAAATGGTGGACATCTATAATTTTGAATGACCTACATGACCTGGGAGAGACAGAACAATGTGGCAGGACTGGGACTTGGGCTAAATTTTGTCACTACTCATGACAGGCTCTCTAATCTCTCTCTGTCTCTCTTTCTTTCTCTCTCTTTCTCTCTCTCTCTCTCTCTCTCTCTCTCTCTCTCACAGCAGAAATACAAATAAAGAGAAGGGGGTTCCATGCACTTCCATCTTATAAATTTTACCGCCTCTGTGACGAGGGAAGCTGTATTAAGCTCGAGTGTGTGTTTACCTTTAAGTCTCCTTTGACCCACACTTAGCCTGTTATTAACAGCACAATAATAGCACTGACCCATTTAACACCGCAGTACAGCTGACACAAGGTTACTTGCGTTCAGGGGATGTGTACGTGTTTATCCTGGGATTCCCCATTACACTCATGCTCACATGCTGACTCCAGCTTTCTCCCCTTTCCACTGTACAGTAATGATTATTCTGAAAAGATTCTGAAAATATGATACATAGGATACAGCTGACGGATTGAGTTTCTCCGAATAGATCATGTAAATGTATATTCTCAGCACATGATGTAGTGTCCCTGCTTCGATCCTCAGCTTGGGTTAAAGTCTTTAAATCTTTAAAAACATTTCAAACCCTTTACTATTCAACTAACTGTGCTTTACAAAAAAAGAACTGTTTCAGATAGAGATGGCACACTTTCCTTTTCTAACATCTAATTCTCCAGGCATAACGCGTGCCATTGCTCTACTCCCATGTCAGTAAAGGTGTCATACACTGACGTGGTTTTTGACTCTCACTTTTCATTTACTATTAATGAGTTAATTATGGTAAGGTTGACCAGCATACACTATCAGAATACACAGACCATTTGATGTAGTCACTGGCAGCACTGCCATGAAACTCAATCAGAAGGCAAGAAATGAATTTCTGTGCTTCTCAATTTTCTGTATCAGTAACATCATTTACAGCCGCTGCTTAAGCGTGCACGCTAGAGTCGACTGACCGCCAGTGAAAAGTTGTGTAAGATAAGCCAGGTTTGAGGTGCGTAGCACTTCACTGTTACCATAGCAAGAGACCTATATACCTTATGCATAAATCTATTTTTGTGTCTTTTGTCTCTTTTAATGCTCTGCTTCACCAAGAGCCCATCTGTAAAGTTCACTTTGCAGGACCTCTCTGATGCCTTCTGCTCCCTCAAATACCCCACAGCTCTCTGACATGCCTGGGAGTTCAGGTCTCAGATAGTATGAGTCATGTTGCAGCAAGTTAATCGGAGGCGTGTCCGTCCGTGGGCGTCTGTGTAAACAGCACCGAAGGAAAGTCAAATAAAAGTCAAAGGAATGTCCTTCTCATGTTTGACCTACGTGTCTGCTGCTTTCACGCTATCTGAGCAGAACTAATTGGCTACCTTTAGTGATGCTTAGCAAAGTGCAGTTTGTGTGCCAGGAGGCACTATAGGCATTGAGCCAGGAATGTGACATCACTGAGACTGTGTGTGTGTGTGTGTGTTTCATTGCTGTGTCATCGTGCTATGTCAGTAAGAAGTTAGTAATGTGATTAGTGTACCCAAGGCCAGAGCCTCCTCTTCTTACACATACAGTCCATACACACACACACACAAGGTCCCCACAAGGTCAAAAACCCAGATATGTCTGTCCTTACGGGGACAGTTGGTCACCAAGATAGAAACCACACACACACACACACACACACAAGCTGATGTAATCATCTTCTAGCTGTATAGTTATAGTTATGATCTGGAACACTAGAGACTATCCTTACAAACTTTAACCACATTTAAAAAAAATAAATAAATAAATAAAAATAATAATATAATATAATAATATATACAAAATTATATATAATAAATAAATAAATATATATATATATATATATATATATATATATATATATATATATATATATATATATATATACATATATAATTTATTAACATTAAACATTTTCTTTATTTGGTTTAAAAAATAATATATACACTATATTGCTAAAAGTATTCGCTCATCTGCCTTGACTCGCATATGAACTTAAGTGACATCCCATTCCTAATCCATAGGGTTCAATATGACGTTGGTCCACCCTTTGCAGCTATAACAGCTTCAACTCTTCTGGGAAGGCTGTCCACAAGGTTTAGGAGTGTGTTTATGGGAATTTTTGACCATTCTTCCAGAAGCGCATTTGTGAGGTCACACACTGATGTTGGAACTGAACACTGAAGGTGTTCTATCGGGTTGAGGTCAGGACTCTGTGCAGGCCAGTCAAGTTCATCCACACCAGACTCTGTCATCCATGTCTTTATGGACCTTGCTTTGTGCACTGGTGCACAGTCATGTTGGAAGAGAAAGGGGCCAGCTCCAAACTGTTCCCACAAAGTTGGGAGCATGGAATTGTCCAAAATGTCTTGGTATGCTGAAGCATTCAGAGTTCCTTTCACTGGAACTAAGGGGCCAAGCCCAGCTCCTGAAAAACAACCCCACACCATAATCCCCCCTCCACCAAACTTTACACTTGGCAAATGCAGTCAGACAAGTACCGTTCTCCTGGCAACCGCCAAACCCAGACTCGTCCATCAGATTGCCAGATGGAGAAGCGCGATTCGTCACTCCAGAGAACGCGTCTCCACTGCTCTAGAGTCCAGTGGCGGCGTGCTTTACACCACTGCATCCGACGCTTTGCATTGCACTTGGTGATGTATGGCTTGGATGCAGCTGCTCAGCCATGGAAACCCATTCCATGAAGCTCTCTGCGCACTGTTCTTGAGCTAATCTGAAGGCCACATGAAGTTTGGAGGTCTGTAGCGACTGACTCTGCAGAAAATTGGCGACCTCTTCGCACTATGCGCCTCAGCATCCGCTGACCCCGCTCCGTCAGTTTACGTGGCCTACCACTTCGTGGCTGAGTTGCTGTCGTTCCCAAACACTTCCACGTTCTTATAATACAGCTGACAGTTGACTGTGGAATATTTAGGAGCGAGGAAATTTCACGACTGGATTTGTTGCACAGGTGGCATCCTATCACAGTTCCACGCTGGAATTCACTGAGCTCCTGAGAGCGACCCATTCTTTCACAAATGTTTGTAAAAACAGTCTGCATGCCTAGGTGCTTGATTTTATACACCTGTGGCCATGGAAGTGATTGGAACACCTGATTCTGATTATTTGGATGGGTGAGCAAATACTTTTGGCAATATAGTGTATATAATTTATTTATTTATTTGTTACCAAAATGTCTAATAGGTCCTTATTTAAATATAAGCAAATGTGTGACACTGATCTTGTTTACTGCTTTGTATAAAAGATCAGATTTTCCTTGTGTCTAATCTCTTTTGCTGAGGCGTGAGTTCAGACAGCACGCAAGGATTTCATCTAAAATGGATCATAAGGTTTTGTACAAACTTGTGGAGTCCATGGCAGCTCAAGTGCACACTTTCATTAAACCAAAAAAGGCACAAATCAAATCCTAAGAAACTTTTTACTCAAGTTATTGTGAATAATATCATCTGTAAAGAGAAGGGTTGTATTACCAAATAATGCATTTTCCCTATTAGCCTCAGGCATTAGGACTTCAGTGTATATATCTCATGTAATATTTACATACACTAACTGAAATCCACTTGGTATGTGTCCAGGTGAAACAGTGAAGAGAACGAATGACCACACATACATATACTAAACCCTTTTAGCTTATACACATTGACAGACAGTACATTGATTTGAATCCAGCAATATGGTGAGGAGGTTTTCTATCCTCCTAAGCTGGCTGTGTTGTTTTCTTACTTTCTATCTTAATGTCATACTTGAGTGGGAGATGAGATCTATATTTAACTGTGTGGGCAGTGATAGCTTAGCGGTTAAGCTTCTGACTCAGTGATGAGTTCTGATTGGAAGGTTGTGAGCTGAAATCCCACCTGTTGGAAAGTCAATATTAAGCAAGGCCCCTACTTTGGGGTGTGTCCTTTCTCAGTTTCTAACTGGCTTCAGACAAAACATCTGGAAAATAAATACAAAAAAATATTCTGGCTTGATAATCCGGTCAAAGAAGTAGCAGCTCACGCCTTTTCTCCTCGCTTGCTAATGAAGATAATGCTAAACCCCAAACTCTTGACTAGCACTTGTCCAGCCTGCTTCCTTGTCCTGCTCTCTGTGTTGTAACAGACATCGTGATTGCCACGTTCTACACACCACTTCCTCTGGAATATCCTGTGCATTATGTGCCTGGCAAACTGTGAGGGACTGTTTCTTTATTTGCAGCACCCCCGCTTTCTTCTTCTCTGTTCTTTTAAGCAGGTTACCATGCAACAGTAGAACTCTGTAGGCAGGAGGGCGGCCACAGGAGCTCCGCTTTATATGCCTCATTGTTGGCTTGAAAGGCTGGCGAAGTCTCATAGAGCTACGACTGTGTGTGTTTGTAAGGGATGAGGTGGGCACTGCTGTGAGAGCTGGCATGTCATGTCATCACAGTTCCAGCAGAATGACAGCACACCCGCTATGTCCCTGAAGACTCCCAAAGCTCGCTAATGATTACTGAATATCATCACACCACTGTGATCTTTTTAATCTAATAGGTAACAACGTGACCTGCTTTATTAATGACATCCTCCTGTTGTCAAGCCAGTAGCTGCTGTTAACTTTGCTGAGACTATCTACTGCACTAAGTTATGTATTATTGTGTAATGGAGCGCCTGTTAGAAATGGGCTGTCTTTCAACAAGTTCAATATAGTGTATAATGTATGGCCACACGTGGACACCTGATAAGCTCAGCCTTCCTCCTGTTGCCAAAAAGTTGGAAACACGCAACTGTACAGGGTGTCTTTGTATACTATATCCCTGGAACTAAGAGGCCCAAACCTGTTTCTCCATGATAATGCACCTCATCAAAAAGCGAGCTTCATGAAAACATGGTTAGCCAAGGATGGTGTAGAAGAACTCAAGTGTCCTGCACAGAGCCCTGACCTCAACCCCAATGAACACCTTTAGTATGAACTGAGCTCCTCAACATCAGTGCCTCATCTTACTAATGCTCTTGTGACTAAATAAACACGAATCCCCACAGTCATGCTCCAACATCTAGCAGAAAACCTTTGCATAAGAGTTATCATAGGAGATTAAATCTGGAATGTGTTGTTCAGTTAGTACATAGTTTTGGTGTGATGGTCAGATGTGCACAAACCTTTGCCATATAGAGTATCTGGTATCCATTTGCTGGTTAGAAATGTCTTTTGTGGAACCAAGTGCAACAGCTCGCCCAGTAGTTGTAATAAAAACACACAGAATTATATAAAGAAGAGGCTTGGGCTGTTTTCATCCTAGCCCAGACTATAGACTGTCATGCAGCTTGTCAGTTAAAGTCATGTTGGTGAAATATGCTACTAGATCTGATCTCCATTTTTGGTCTGCTATTTTTCATCCTGCTTCCTGCACCTTGCTTGAGGAAGTAAAGGACCATTCTGAGTGTAATGATCCCAAACAAGATGAATTATTTACTCTTATCACCTTTTTTTTTGTTGTAATCCTTTGTGCTGTTTAAATAACTGTGAAAAGGGAAGCTAAATGTTGACAGACTGAGCATGCACTGTTCATTTAAAGGACAAATGACACAAAAGGACAGATGACAGATGTGTTTGTTTAGTGCAGTATGAATGAAAGGGTTAGATGTTTACCTTGGATGATATTCAGAGGAAAAATAACATATAGTCGGAAGCGCGTTATGAAGCTGAAATGTTTAAATAAAAAAAAAACGTATTTTTATCTGCTTTTGTGTGTGTGTGTGTGAAATAGTCTGCCTCACATCATTCAGAGTCTGTCCTCAGTGAGACCGTGTGAACTGCTCAACCCTAATAGTTTATTTGTCAAGCAGGTGATACAGTGCATTGAAATTTAGACTTCTTATTTCTATCCACGTATGATTTGTTAATTAAAAGCCTAAAAATATTAGCGGTCAAGGAAAATAGGTGTAGGCAAAGACAAGGCTGCATTTTAGGTAAATGATTTAAACCGTTGTGTGTTGCAGCACTTGAGATTTGCACTCTGCCGCATGGATAAAGTCATGACTGCTCAGAGCCGAAACTGATTTGAAGCAGGAAGTGGTTTGAGTACAGGATGTCTAAGAAGACAGTTAGTTAGTTAGAACATGTCTAGATCCTCTGTCTTATAGTGTAACCATTAACCTATTTGTCTCAAATCATTGTTGTGGTTTGAAATGCTACCGGTTATTTGTTGTTTGCAAATGAACAACTATATACTTATTCTCTAAGATAATATATGCAAAAGATTTCATGTACTCGAGCGTGATGACTAAATGCTTTGTTGTTGGTTTTTAAGCACTAGGTCTCATAACAGTTGTCATCAAAATTCAGATGAATGACTCTTTAATTGCCTGTGAGTCAGATCTTTAGCAACTGCAATCTAAACCATTTTCATCGGTTTGTTCAAAAGTCCAGGCTTTAATGAGCTTGTCAGGTTTTTTCTTTTTTTTTTTTTTTTACAGCTGCTAGTGTGTCAGCGAGTCTTCACATCACTGTATTTCTGCTGCATTGGTGAAATTTGTTCCATTTAACCTTTGTCAGTTTTGCTGCATTGCTCATGCTGCAGCCATTGTCTGAGGGCAAAAGGACAAGGTTTGCATTATAATTCTGATGTGCAGCAGATGATTATGCTTCTGCTTTAAGCTTCTGCTTGAAACGTGGCGCTTGCAAATGCTGAAAAGAAACGATGGATCTCGATCATTTATTGTCAGACACTGACTATCAGAGATCACCGTGCTTCATCTTCTTCTTTTTAAATGGTGATCAAACAGACTACTGTATGTTTCCAGGCTGCCAGTGGCGTCATTTTGAAAGCGTTGCTTAATGTGGTGGAAAAGACTGTACAGAATGTGAACAAAGTGCTCACAGCACTAACAGCTCCTTCTGTTAATAGAGCCTTTGTTCGAGCCCAAATCTCTCAGGGGATTTGCTAGCCGAGGCATCCTGCATGATTAGGAGTGCCTCAGGTCTGTATATCAGGTCCTCCACTGTATCAAAGTGTAAAAGTGTGGAGATTCTTTTTTGCCCCTGTGGATTGACGGTAGGTGCAACACTAAGTTTGTGTTAGAGGTAAGGCAGGATCAAGATGGATGCCGTAGACTTTGATCAGGAGAGCCTGAGCGACTCAACTGACAAGATCAAGATTCATAAGAACAACTTCAGCCTTGGTAAGTGTCTTTGATGTGAACCTTACTACAAGCTGAAGCAGTGTAACAGGGCCTTGGAGTTGTTTTTATGTGAACAGCTTGTGGTTTCTAGTGAAGCACAGGGTCCTGGTTTTGTTCTGTGGTGGTGTAGTAATCACATGACTTCAGTGTTTCTGTTGGGCATTTCTGCATGGATGTATTTGAGCTGAATAACGCTGGTTCAGCTGTTAGAGGAATATAAATGTTTGTGACATCAGAACAGGGAAGTGGAATATAGAGTGACCCAGAGTAATCTGTAGAAAGCTTAATTTTTTGGAGCACATGCAAAACAGAGGGATAAAATGGCTCAATCAATCAGTCACATTAGTTGAATGTTTTTTTTTAATCCAACTCAAGTTGAACTCATCTCTGGTTCATTTTATGTAGAGAAGAAACTTTGTGTTAGAAATGAATACATAAATCATTGATCTCTAGGTTTTTGTTAGATGATGTAACAGCATCACGTTATGTTTTCAATAAGGCCATGTGTGTTTATAGCATAATCTCTTATACACTGTTATGTTTTGGGATCTTTCAGCCACATGACCACTGCAAGACACCCATGTTGTCATGTTGACAGGCACATGACTTGAGCATGCCAGAGCTCCTCACATGTAATCTAATTGACCAGTCAGACATAATCAATACTAATTACATGGAGAGAGAGAGACAGCGAGGAAGAGAGCTGCTGTGCGTTCTGACTCACTGTATCCTGAGGCAGTGACCCCTTTAACTCACTATCCCTTTTCCCCCCATTCCACGCCGGTCTTAACAGGTTTACATGCTGTCATGGCATGGTTAGATTAGATACAGCTAATCTTCTTAAGATGCACAATGTAGAGGCTGGCACTACACGCACACACACACACGCACACACACACACACACACACACAGACACAAATTAGATTACAGAATAAACTACTTCTTGTTGTTGTGAAAGAGTAGGTTACTTTAGACAGATGAATGAACCTGCTGTTTCACAGAACCTCCATTAACAGTTTAAAACACACACACACACCTACACACTCACACACACACAAAATTTCTTTTGTTCTTTGTTCGTTTCTATTTCCTTATACCTCTTATTAAAGTAATGGTGATAATAATAGTGATTAGAATCAGTAGAAGAATTAGATGAGGAATTGAAGACCAGGAAGAAGATGAAGAAACTCCCAGGAAATTTTATTAAATTGTAGGTTATTCCCAGGAAAGCCAGAAACGTGTCAAACTGCGCTGTCTTAATAGCAAAGTAGTTGTATTAGCTGTGATTTGCAAAGACACTGTATGTGTTTCATTCACATTGATATACTAAACACAGCGATTTATCTTTAAAGCTACCTTTTATTGTGTAAGAACAGCTTTATGAGAGCGGCAAGCTGTTACTTCAGACACCTAGACAGCAAGGAAGTACTGTATCTTTTGATTTGTTTAATACAACACTTTAAATAGGTAAATATTCAGAAACTAAGTAGTTTCTGAGGGATTGTCAGTGGTGTAGCTAACACAACTGAGGAAAAAGCTAGCTAGTTGTCGAGCTAGCGAGTCACTCTGTAGGTTGTTTAGCTCCTATCTTGCTGTAAAACTATTATTTTATATATTTTTTTATATTTATTACACACGTAAAACTAGCTAGCTCGCTATATAGCTGTTTGTGTTTAGATTCTTCACTAGCAGTTCCTCAGTGCCAAACAGTATGAGCCGTTTGATATATATCTGCTTACTATCAGGTGCTGAGGGATTGGTCATCACAACTGTCAGCAAGATAGCTGCTAAACATCATCTACAGTACAAGTTAGCTCAGTACCATGATTTAGATGGGTTATTCATCTAAGGATGGTGTCAGGGGAAGAGCTCAGCAGGAGCCAATAACATGGAATAGTAAAAAAATGATGGTAGATTAGCATCTGGCCAGCTGCTAGATACTACACTACTGTCCCAATGACAGGGATTTCTCTTATATCACATCAGATGACCAGTACAAATGATTTTGTTTATTATTACAAAAATTACACATCATATTTTTTTTTTTATCAAATTATAGTTCATTTTAATGATAAAAGATGGATAGATTATATTAGGGATGTTGTAACCTAGTGTTTAATGTGTTGAACTAATGATCGTGGTTATGAGTTCGAATCCCAGGTCCACTAGGCCTCCACTGATGGGCCCTTGAGCAAGGCCCTTAACCTTCAATTTCTTAGTTGCATAAAATGAAATTAGTAAAAAAGAATTTGCTTTGGATAACAGCGTCTGCCAATTGCTATGAATGTAAATGTATTATAAATTACCACAAATAACTGTTCACTCATTTGGTCTTTTAAAGCTAATAAAAATAAAATTACAAATAAACAATAAACAGTGAACACTAAAGGGATCAGCCTTACCGTTGAATGTTACAAAGCCTTCCAAAAAGCTCCACAATCTGAACAGTTTTTTGTGGCACTATACAAGTCTCTGTGCATGTTGTTACTGCAGAAATCATAACGTATAAGAATGAGAACATTATTACAGACGTGTCATTTTCCTCGCAGCCAGAACTGCTGTCTGAGCCGTGCTGTTATAGAAAATGAGACACCTTCTGACCAATCGGATTTGAGAATTGAGCATGTGTATAAATGATTATATCGCCCAGCCTTACCATATATTTCTAATAAAAAGCTGTGAGGCACAGTGTGCCATTATATTCAGCCCATTACTGGCACAAGTCATTTAGAGTTAGTTAGAAAAGTCTCCGAAAAATGAACTAGAGTGCAAAAGAGATAGAGCTATGAATAATGACTTCACAGGATAGAGATGAGTGTGTGTTGAGGAGAGGGGGGGTCAGAGAGAGAGAGAGAGAGAGAGAGAGTGCTACTGCATCTTTGATGAGGTCTAACAGGTGGTGATGAGGTACGTGTGTGTGTGTGTGTGTGCTGTATTAATCTTCTGCTCCATCTTGCTATACAGCCTAATTAGAAGATGGCTGTGAAATGAGGCCTTTGTTAATTATGTATAGACTCTACTTATAAAATGAAATGACATATTTTTTACATCAATGCCCTGCTTATTTTCTGGACAAAAGAGGTATATAGCGTGTTTTCCTATATATATATGTTGTGAGAGGGTTTGTAGTTTGTGTTTATCCATGCACCCTGGTAGTGATGTGTTTAAAACCACTCCAGCATGTGGTAGTGCTCCAGGTTATTCACATCATTTATGTGTATTGTTGACCAGTGTGAGTGTGTCTAACACAACCATTGGCAGGCAAATGACCGAAGAAAGCCATTAAAGTGCTGGATTAAAGTGTTTCTATGTTCTGTGTCTGAACTTTATAGACATTATAGCCTAGATATGTTACCTCATATTCATCAGCATAGGTTTAGATATTATGAGAAGCAATTTTTGTTCAACATCAGTGTGTATGTGTGTGTGTATGTGTGTGTGTGTGTGTGTGTGCTTATTGGTGGAAAAAGCTGACCCATGTCCCAGTCACTGTGTGTGTTAGGGGCTTGAGGGAGCTTGCCAATTTGATGGAGTTGTTTTTCAGCATCTGCTTCCACACCGCTCGGTCTGAACATGACTTCCAGGCAGCAGAAGAAGTAAACAAAAGAGACAGACAAAACAAATGAATAATTTAGTTAGCCATTTAGCTTACAGAGTGAAGTTGGCAGCAGTTGAAATCTGAGGAGGTCCGCTATATTTCAGCACAGATTCTACTCTACTGGATGCTGAACATGGCAGTTTGGTTAACCTGCTTATTATCTGATTGGCTGGTTGGTTTACCATCTTAAAATCTGATTGGTTGTTTGGTTAACCCGCTTATTTTCTGATTGGCTGTTTGTTTATCCAGCTTATTTTCTGATTGGCTGTTTGGTTAACTTGCTTATTGTCTGATTGGCTGTTTGTTTATCCAACTTATTTTCTGATTGTTTTTTTGGTAATCCAACTTATTTTCTGATTGGTTGTTTGGTTAACCCACTTATTTTCTCATTGGCTGTTTGGTTAACACGTTTATTGTCTGATTGGCTGTTTGGTTAACCCGCTTATTGTCTGATCATTTGGTTATCCAAATTGATTGGTTGATTGGTTATCCAGGTTAATATCTGATTGTTTGATTGGTTATCCAACTTATTATCTGATTGGCTGTTTGGTTATCCAGTTTATTATCTGATTGGCTGTTCGGTTATCTAGTTCACTGTCTGACTGAATGTTTGTTTCTCAAGCTCACTTTCTTATAATAACATAATAATTACAACACTGGAACATATTGAAAGTTTGAGTGGTTCGATATTATTGAATGATTACACTATTAATGCATTGTGCAACACTATGAGGTTGTAAAATCAGTTAAAGGATTAGGGCTATATCTGTGGTGGAGAGCTGATGCTGGTGGAGTTGCTAGAGTTCAGTCTGGTGGATTAGACACAGTAATGCATTTTCAGATGCACTGGGATTTTTAAATCTCCATACATTGATCGTGCGTGATCTGCTTGCCTTGGCCTGTTGTTGGAGTTATTTTCACTGAAAACCAGGTCATGAGTCATTCTGCACTTATATTTGTCCTCAGTCTCAGACGGCTTCAGGGTGCGAAATTCTTCTCCCCAGTTCCCAGTTAACATGCCTCACATCATTGCATGATTTGCCACAGTCTTTGATGGAATCCTAAAATATCTGAGCTCTAAGTCATGCAGTCTTCCTACATTAAGCAATTTCACTCACTGAATGTAGCGCAGATTTTTTAAGAATGCATAATGTGTGGTTGGAGCCTTGCCTGAGTGTGAAGTGTGGGGCTTTGAGAAGCTAAACATGAGTGCTGCAGCTCAGTTGAACTCACAATTGCAGACCCCCTACGATCCACAATTCCCTTTAAACACTTCCACTAATGACTCTCCCCATGGGGTGTGCTACAGATAGCAGCCTTTCATTCTGGTTTACATTCCACTGGCTGAAAGGTGCGAGTTTTAGAACTAAAATATTTATCACCTGTACAGCCGGAGGTGTGCAATGGATCAGCTGATATTTATACTGAATAGATCGATGGCTGAATAGAGGGAAGAGTGTGACATGTGGACACCTTCACTACTCAGGCGGAAAAAGAAAGACGATTACAGTCGGATGAATTGAGACATACCTTCTCCCCATCACCAGAAAGAAAAATGCATCTTCTGCTTTGGATTCTTAAGTAGCATATCATTTGTGCAGTGCTGAGTGTGAGGTGATTGTGTTGTGTGTACAGAGGAGGAGCTGAGGAAGCTGCGAGAGGAGACCAATGTGGAGATGCTGAAGCAGGAGCTGGAGAGGGAGCGCTGCAGGAGGCTGGACTTGGAGCAAAAGATGAACGATGTACTGAAAACCAGGTGAGCACAGAGCACAGGTGTATATGCACAGGATGTACAACAAATGCATAATTAATTACATGAAATCAAAACTGATTCATTATAGTCACTGTTCATATTGTACATGATCGTCAGTATCAGTCAGACCATCATCCATCAGAATGCAATGTGTTATCACTTCCTCTAATGGAGAGCAGGAAAAAGAAATAATATTGACCACCAGTTACACCATGCCATGTTTCACAGCCACTCTTAACTAATATCGAACCTAAAATCAGAGCATGTTTCACTTTGAAACGTTACCTTATGTAAAAAGAAAAAAACATTAGAATGGGTTGTCATGAATTTTGGACTTCAGCTGTGTTATGTGTTTAAAGCTAAACATTAGATTCTGGTGCATTAAATGAGGACCAGTGTTTAACTGGATTTAAAACTAAAAGTTGGTGAATAATGTACAGTATAAACTGAGTTTTCTTGAGTATATTGGTAGGAGAATGTTGGACACGGAGCTGCCAGGCAGGAGGCAAAGAGGAAGGACAAAGAGGAGGTATATGGATGTAATAAATGAGGATATGAAGCTAGTGGGTGCAAGTGTTGAGGATGCAGAAGATAGGGATAGGTGGAGAGAGATGATTCGCTGTGGCCACCCCTGAAGGGAAAAGCCGAAAGAAGAAGAAGATAAACTGAGTTTTCTGTTGCTTTTAACTTCATTGGTTGCAAATTGTGATGAATAAATGACCGTATTATATATATATAAAACCTCTGCTTTGGCTCTGTGTGCATTATTTCACATGCTGTAGATGCTGCATGGGTGAAATGAAGCACAAGGTCAACATATTCAAAGTCTTTTACAGGCTATAAACTGCTCTAAAACAAAGTTTCAGCCCAGGTTTACTTTCTCAGTCCTGCTGTGCTCTGTGATGTGTAGAGATATGTTGTTTAAACCCTCTCGAGGGCTCAACAAGCCTCGCTTCCACTCACTGGGATTTAAAAATAGATGATATCACCTCCCTTCTGTTGATTCTGGATTCCTCAAAGACATAACAACATTCTCCAACAGTCACATGCTGAAATACTGCATCAACAAACATGTTAGAGTCCAATACTAAATAATCTTCTTTCAACCATACGAAGTATGTACAGTTTACAGACTCAGTGCTTATTAAGCGAAAGACAGGCAACATACCTAGGACAGTGTGATTATTCTTTCATGAAGAAAGTTCGTTATCAAATTTTCTATTGTTATTTTTTTTTTCCTGAATCAGGTTAGAAGACTCTCCTCCCCAGATTTCCCGTAAGCAACAGTCACCCTCCGCTAACGGCACAGGTAACTGAACACGCTTAGATTAGGGTATGGAAGTACTAACCCTTTAGGTATATGGATGTCTTGCTGTGGAAATAGTGGATATTTTAACTACTGGAATTTTTATTGTCTATTCATTATATGCTTGCTACATAGTGTACAATGTAATAGCCTCAGGGGGAAAAAAGTGCTTTATAGGGGCTTTATATCTACTTAGATATTTCATCATATTGTTTTGTTTTGTTTCAATTAGAAAATAGAAACAATTAGAAATGAGAAATATGAAGTAGAAGTATGTGAAAATACAAAAAATGTGTGCTTTAGATTACCTTACCCTTATATTATGTCAAGTTAAAAGAGTCTTATTGGTGTAAAACTATATCACAAGCAACTAAAATAAAAAATGTATTCACATTAAAGATTTAAACAATAGGCTAATTTTCCTGATGGAGCTAATGTGTATACATGTGTGTGAGGTAGGTCCAGATCTACAGTGGGATGAAGTTTATCATGTCTAATGTGATGTGTTTGTGTCTGTATGGAAAATGTGGCTTTTGTAAGTACAATACTTTACTTCAGGGAGCCTGTTATTTCAGGTTGTGATCTAAATCTGTAGACAAGTCTTATCTAGGCCAGAGGAGCCCTTTTGTATATGGGGAATAGAATGTGGAGCAGGAGAGCTAGTCTCTCTCTCTCTCTCTCTCTCTCTCTCACACACACACACACACACACACACACACACTGAGCAAATTAGGTTAATAGAGTTAGGCAGGTCAGTGTTATTGACTCTCGGTCTCTCTCTCACTCTGTTCAGAGAAGCAACAAAAAGAGACACTGTGGTCTCGGCTGCAAAAGTGGCTTTACGACCGGTTCGGGGTTTACATTGAGGACTTCCGTTTCCAGCCGGAGGAGAACACGGTGGAGCCAGAGGAGCCACTCAGTGCTAAGAGGTAGAGCAGAGTGAAGAACTTAATGAACTCAGGCACTCCCCCACATCATTATAAATCATTTGCTATTTTGTTTGCTTGTTTTTAATGTCTGTGCAATTTGTTTGAATTACATAAATTGGCTGCCACGTTCCATTTGAACTACTAAAATTGATTTTTTAGTGTTTTGTTAGAATGCTCAACCTCACCACCTTTTAGACTACAACAGCATAACATTATAATCTTCAGACAGAATCAATAACGTGTGTTCATGAGTGAAAACCCATGTGACAAATTCTTCTCTCTTTCAGGTTAACAGAGAATATGAGGAGACTAAGTGAGTCATTTTATGATATCATTATGATTTCATTTCCTTCAAACAATGTTGAATGTGAATGTGTGTAATGTATTATCCTTGTAAAAACTGTGTGTGTGTTTGACATATGCAGAGCGGGGTGCCAGACCTGTAACTAACTTCTTGAGGAACCTGTCAGCCTTATCCAATTGGCACTCAGTGTACACGTCAGCCATTGCCTTTATTGTGAGTACTGAAGTTTCCTCCACATGTCTATCTGTCTGTCTGTCTGTCTGTCTATGTGTCGGTCTGTCTGTGTAGCCAGGCATAACATTATGACCACCTGCCTAATATTGTGTTGGTCCCTCTTTTGCTGCCAAAACAGCCCTGACCCGTCATGCACTGTGTATTCTGACACCTTTCTATCAGAACCAGCATTAACTTCTTCAGCAATTTGAGCAACTGTAGCTCGTCTGTTGGATCGGATCACAAGGGCCAGCCTTCGCTCCCCACGTGCATCAATGAGCCTTGGCCGCTCATGACCCTGTCACCGGTTCACCACTGTTCCTTCCTTGGACCACTTTTGATAGATACTGACCACTGCAGACCAGGAACACCCCACAAGAGCTGCAGTTTTGGAGATGCTCTGATCCAGTCGTCTAGACATCACAATTTGGCCCTTGTCAAACTCGCTTAAATCCTTACGCTTGCCCATTTTTCCTGCTTCTAACACATCAACTTTGAGGACAAAATGTTCACTTGCTGCCTAATATATCCCACCCACTAACAGGTGTCATGATGAGGAGATCATCAGTGTTATTCACTTCACATGTCAGAGGTCATTATGTTATGCCTGATCGGTGTATGTATGTGTGCCTCTGTCTGTTTATCTGTCTGTATGTCTGTCTGTGTATTTCTCTGTCAGTCTGTGTATCTGTGTGTCTTGGCGTATGTGTCCGTCTCTCTTTCTGTGTCTCTCTCTATCTGTCTGTCTGTCTGTCTACCCATCCTACCATCCATCCTTTCTGATGTCTAATTGTTAAATACTCCTTATTAAATAAATCCGGCAACATTTCAGCATGAAATCTGAAATAAAATGAGTGTATTTTTCTTTCTGTCTGTCAGTACATTATTGTTATCATTTTGGAGATGTAACAGTGTTTTAAATGAACAGTGTATTACTTAGGTAATGATCTGGTACCACAAACACATGGATGTTGTCACTGCAGATGAATATTATTCGGCAGTATCTTTAGACTTTTCTCTGTAGTGACTCACAAGGATAAAAATTGATTATTTTATACTTTTACACTCTGGTTTATATGCACAGGTTGTACAGTACCTTTAGTATTATGTATGTGTTTTATATCTATATACGTGTGGGGATGTGCTGTTCTCTATAGGTCTACATGAATGCTGCATGGTATGGCTGGGCCATTCCTATGTTCCTGTTTTTAGCCATTTTGAGGTTATCCTTGAATTACCTCATCGCAAGGTAAAGCACTCTCGCTCTCACTCTTTTACTTCACCATGTACTGGAGCAGTTATATATTACCTCATATTATTTGTTAATATATGGAGTGATTTGTATGTGTAACATCAAGTGAAATTAAGGATGAAGCAGACACTGAATGTGTGTGTGTGTGTGTGTGTGTGTGTGGGTGGGTTAGAAAGAGTTAAAAGGAAAAGGAATACGATTACTGCTTGTCCAAAGACAAATATCAAACATTAGATGGCTTTCTGTCTGATGTACAGTAGGAGTGTGTATTAGAGATGTTTAAGCACCTTTAGAGCCTGTTGATTTGATTTTTCCAGAGGATGGAGAATTCAGTGGAGTATTGTGCCTGAAGTTTCTGAACCTGTGGTAGGTTTCAGTTCCATCCTATACTGTTTTTTTGCTCTGCTAATGCAGTGTGTGTGTTTGAGAGAGAGAGAGATTGTCTATAATTGTATATTCTGCCTTTTTTCCTTCACTGTTTCTTTCTGTCTTTAGGAACCCTCAAAAGAAGACTTGACTGTGTCTGAAAAGTTTCAGTTAGTACTTGATGTTGCACAAAAAGCACAGGTACCTTATATTATTATTATTATTATTATTATTATTATTATTATTA
Source organism: Hemibagrus wyckioides (assembly GCF_019097595.1). Lineage (NCBI taxonomy): Eukaryota > Metazoa > Chordata > Actinopteri > Siluriformes > Bagridae > Hemibagrus > Hemibagrus wyckioides. Next base: position 9,131,746 of record NC_080728.1, read on the forward strand.
TTATTATTTTATTTATTATTATTATTATTATTATTATTATTATACATGTCTAATAATATTTTTACATTTTGGAGCGCTAAGTATGTTTTCAGCTCAAAGCACAATTACAGTTCTCATGTGGTTTGAATTTTCACAGAATCTTTTTGGAAAGATGGCAGACGTTTTAGAGAAAATCAAAAAGTAAGTAACTGGTACACATGATGTTACAGCCTGCCAGCAGGTATTCACTGTTATAACAATGTGCATATGCCTTTATTATTATCGCCACATATACATTACAGCTGAGGAAGTTGGGGTCAGGGCGCAGGGGCAGAAATGATACAGTGCCCCTGGAGCATGGAGGATTAAGGGCCTTGATCAATTGCCTAACAGTGGTGCTTGGTGGTGCTGGGACTTGAACCCTGATCCTCTGATCAACAAGCCAGAGCTTGTTGTACTGCATTCAAATATTAACTCAGTACACTTTATATGTTTTTGTTAACTATAAATAAAATGCAGATTTAAACCAGTCAGCAAATTTTTTCACCCTATTGATGAGGTTCAAAAAGAATGACAAGCTGTACATAGCAACATGTGGACTCTAGTCTTTAGTCCTAACCAAATACCTAATCAGAGAATTCATCTTTAATGTTCAAAAACTGTTCCAGCTACAGAAAATTATTACCATGCATAAACAGGATCTTATTTCACTCTGATTTCTCTGTAGTCTCATAAACGTGTTTATTAGAAAAAATTGCGTTCTTACAGAGCAAGAATAAATTGCTAGATTGTCACATGGAATATTGGATCCCATCACAGTAATTAATCTCTGTGGCATATTTTAAGAATGTTAGAGAGAAACATATAGCTGCAGTATTTATATTTGCTTGGTTATGGAGATAGAAAGGTTATAGAGGTTTTTTTCAGTGGGTGAAATTTGTGTTTGTGTGTGCGTGTGTGTGTGTGTGTGTGTGTGTGCGTGTGTGTGTGTGTGTGAAACCTGTTTCAGTCTGTTCATGTGGGTGCAGCCTGAGATCACGCAGAAACTGTATATTGGTCTGTGGGTGGCCTTTATATCCTCATGCATCCTGCCCTATAAACTCATGGGTTTTATTATAGGTAAGTGCATGCACACATTTTCTCACTATCTTTCTCTCTTTAACACACACACACACAATCATAAAAGTTGATATAAACACCACTATGAAGTCTCCATAAAAAGTGCACAAATTCACATGCAGGTTTACTGATATGTATTAACTCTCACATTCCCAGTCAATGTGAGCACACACACACACACACACACACTTGCCTCAGATTTTTCAGTAACCTCCCAAATTCTCTCAAATCATTACCTCGACTGTTCTATGGTGGGGAATAATGCAACCAAATCCCTCATTCATCCTTGTGTCTGTGTGGATGCACTTACACTGATCAGGCATAACATTATGACCACCTGCCTAATATTGTGTTGGTCCCCCTTTTGCTGCCCAAACAGCCCTGACCCGTGATGCACTGTGTATTCTGATACCTTTCTATCAGAACCAGCATTAACTTCTTCAGCAATCTGAGTAACAGTAGCTCGTCTGTTGGATCGGATTACACAAACCAGCCTTCGCTCCCCACGTACATCATTGAGCCTTGGCCGCCCATGACCCTGTCGCTGGTTCACCACTGTTATTTCCTTGGACTACTTTTGATAGAGACTGACCACTGCACACCGGGAAGGACAAAATTGAGGACAAATTTGAGGACAAAATGTTCACTTGCTGTCTAATATATCCCACCTACTAACAGGTGCCATGATGAGGAGATAATCAGTGTTATTCACTTCACCTCTCACTGCTCATAATGTTATGCCTGATCGGTGTAAAACACTGCACTGAAGCCAAATTCATATACCAATGATTTACTCAGTAACACCAACACAAGACCCAGAGGATACATTATGTATATTTGTGTACTCTATATGTATGCTGTCCTCTCACAGGGCTGTATGCAGGCATCAAATTCTTCATCATCGACTTCCTGTTCAAGAGCTGTCCCAAGCTCAGGGACAAGTATGACACGCCGTACATCGTGTGGAATAATCTGCCCACAGATCCCCAGCTAAAAGAGCGCACCAACGCCACCATGTCCAGACGGGTATGACATCTAAAATCTCACACTCTGTTCTAATAACAAAAAAAAAAAAACCCTTGTATTTCTTTTTTCAGAGTTTCATGACTATCACAATCCTGTTTGCTTTGCAACACATTAGAAGTGGAGAATATTTTAAACATAAAAAAATCTAGTTAAAGTCACCAACATCATACATTTATTTCAGATTAAATTCTTAAAAAAATATCCATGAACAATTACCAAATTTTGTCAATTTTTGCCTGTGTATCTTCAAAATATGTTTGGGTGACTTTAATGGTACAGTTAATAAATGCATGATTGTGAACGTGTGTGTGTGTGTGTGTGTGTGTGTGTGAGAGAGAGATCATCTTGAGGAGACACTGACTGAATCTTCCATCCTGCAGTGCAGCTCTGACTCTGAGTTTGTGTGTCACACTACTCTTCTGTGCTTTCTCTCTCTTTCTCTCAGCTGTCTGGGTGTGAGAAGGTAGGGATGCTGGTGTGAACTTGCTAGTGCGCGTGTGTGTATGCGTGTGTGTGTGTGTGTGTGTGTGATACCACCAGATCACCTTCCTTTTTACCTGTCTGTGCGAGCGAATGTGTTTTTAAATGGACACACACCTTGTGACATGACTGGTGTCTGTGCACATGTGGATCACAATGCCTCATGTTTATCAGCTGCTATTCGTCTTTAAACAAAATTATTTATTACTTCATCTCGATTCGAAGATATGTGCTTATAATATTTGGTTACTTTGCTATAATATCCAAAGCATATGCAAGGCATTTCGGGTCCATTTTCACAGACAGCCTCCTGTATATGATGTAGGTTTACATACATTTATTTAGTATTTTAAATGTATTTATTTATGCTATTATATACTATAAGACTCTTTTCTTGACCTCTAGCAGGTGCCGCAAGGTGATGTACATCTTCTAATAATATTTTGCATTAGCTTAATTGGCTAGGGTCACATGCAAACCTGATAACAACTTCTTTTTTAAAGAAAAAAAAAAAAGGAGACCGGGTCAACAGAAGATTCTTTCACAAGAGCAAGATAACATCTGCTTTGCATGTTTGCCCTAATCAATATGCATTTCTAGCTAAAAGTCTGAAATAATATGCAAAGTCAATGCAAATAGATCGTACTGTGCCTGGAAGTCACTTCAGCAGCGAATGTGTGTGTAAATGAACATGACAGAAGAGCAAGTATTGAATTTGCTGAACCTTGTTTATGCCAGCTGGGGACCTGAAACCATTTGGGTTGGGCGTTTTATAGATCTTTATAGATTATTATGGATTTTTTTTTTTAATAAGATAACAAGCATCTAGATAGTACACACATATTGTCAACTGTACTAAAAACGCTCAGACCTGGCACCCTTAAGTTCTATTATAAACTCTTTTAGCTAACTGACAAACACATAAACAAAACAATTACAGACAAAAGAAGGTAGTTCACTAACTTAGGTTTTCTCCTCAGTTTGTATAGCAGCTATATGGAAGTGCTGGGTTTTATACAAGGCACATAGCAAAAATAACCACAAAATATTTAGTCAGAAACAGAGCCGAAGTAAACACATCTCCAAGTGTGAAAAGGGCACTCCTTGTAAGAAAACAAGTAGGCGCTGGAAAGACATCAGTGGGATATAACAACCGTGAACGCGGTCGAAAGCACAGGTTTTAAAAATCTCATTACTGGATAGCAGTTTTTTTTTTGTTTTTTGCTGTGAGAAATGCAATAAAATCCAAAACAATAAAACCCAATTCTGTTACATAAAAGTATAAACCATCTCAGCTAATGCACTCAGTATTTAAACCTAATTAAATCCTCATTTGCCTGCCTTTCCATTCGTTTCACTTTTAAATACCGAACACACCAGTAGAAGTGGTGTACATTTTTATTTAATTTTTTTTTTTTTATACACGGCATCCATGCTTAATTGTTTTCATTATCGAAACAATCAACATTTTTTTTTAGAAAATGCATTTTATTCAATTTTGTATTAAAAAAAAAAAAAGTTACTTCAGCTTTCTGTGAGACCAGAGCTCTCTTTTCATCAGTAGACGGTCTTAAAAAAAATTCCCCAAAAGATTGTGGAGTCTAAAATAACGTGGTATGCTCACCCCTAGTTCTAATAATCTTATTATAGTTCTAATAAGCTTATTAAAACAAATAAATTAATCAGAAAATTTCTCACACTTTATTATCACAGCAGTAAATATTTTAGAGATTCACTGAACATTTACACTCTAATGCCTACAGATTTAAATAGGTTTTTTTCTTCACATTTACCTTATTATCATCTCCATTACACTCTATTGTTTTATGTTAATAATATATCGTGAACATCTCTGAGGCTACTTATCACCTATTAATTTGTGGAACATTGTTAAATACAAGGGTTTAGTAATACATTTTGCCGCCAGATGGATTGTTCTGATTGGCTGGATGTTGATGCATCATTAGGGTTTGTTTCCTTGTTTACAGTGACTGAATTTTATCTTTTGAGCAATATGTTATTGACAGAATGTGTCATAATAAGTGGGTTTGCTGTGAGCTGAGTTTAAATGGGTTTGTTTTTAATATGGATGTAGCCCTTTGATAGAGCTGTGCTATAAGATGTGTATAGAGTTGAGTAAGCTTATTATATTCCCTTTTTTTATGTAGGAAATGTCCTTTTAGACTTCATAGAGCGAATAGTAATAGAATAGAATAGAGAGCTTGAATGTGGGTGGGCTTTGTAGCAGTGAAAGGCATGACCACTTACCTAAGACCAGTAATTAGTGTTAAATCATCAGCATACTGACTAACTCTCATGCAAATCAACTCCATAATTATTGGCACCCTTCATTAATATACGCATGTATAAACATTTCCAATGAGTATATTTTTGTTAGCTTAAACATTTGGAGATACTGTATTGCTGTATTTCAGATATGTTGCTTTCCAAATTACTGTGCTGTCTTAGAGTGAATATCAGCCTCTTCTACCAAAGTTGGGGAAAATTGGATAAATTATTTACAAAAGGAAGAAATTGTCATTACCGTTGAATGGTAAATGTCTGGTAAAAGTTTCTCCATTTGTTTGAAATCAATGTCTTTAATATTTATCACTTTGGCCCATTCTCATGAAGGGTGCCAATAATTCTGGAGTTCACTGTAATGTACATCTGCTGGGTGCTGGCTACACTGACTGGAATACACATCTCACCCACATGAATCCACCCAAATACTAAACACATTAACATATGGGACTGTGTCTTCTTGGATGCCCGGCTTGATAAAGAGTTGATTTTTTTAGGAGACTTGGGGTTTGTGCAGCATGGTTACGATCGAAAAACAGGCTGTAGATGCAAAAGAAAATGTCTTTCTGTTTCTCCGGTTGAATTCTTTCTGGGGGTATTTTTGTGCGCAGATCCCACCGGTGGTGTCACGGAGTAGCTTAGCAACCATTCCCTCGGGAATGAGCAGAGAGGACGACAGTGGCCGCTCACATAGCACCAAGAGAGGAGCCTTCCATGAGATCTTCAACCTGCCAGAGACTGAAAGACCGCTCCCTGGTGAGCTAAAGAAAGGGATTGCCAATACTGTTTCCACTGTATATCTGTTATTTCAAATAATTGCCTGTGTTTTATGTTCACACAGTGTGTGAGAATGGATGGAGGTGTTGTTTGATCAATCGGGACCGAAAAATGCCTACTGACTACATTCGCAATGGTCTGCTCTATGTTACTGAAAAGTAAGAAGACTTTCTTCATGAACCAGGAAATATAATGTCATTTCTTTTTTGTTTATTTAATGCACCATGTTGCTTGTTTTCAAGTGTGGTGGTGTAAGTGTTCACATATAATTGCTGAAAATAAGTATTTGCTATATAATGTAAATATATGTACATGTGAGCATCACACTCACGTGTGCCTTTTGATTTACTATCCCAGATTTAATCCCGCCTTTGCAGTTACAATAATCTCCACTCTTGTGGAAAGGCTTTGAGCTAGATTTTGGAGCATGACTGTGGGGATGTTTGTTTATTCAGCAACAAGAGCTTTAGTGAGATCAGACACTGGTATTGTGTGTAGAGCTCTGGGGAGCAGTCAGTGTTCCAGTTCATTCCCAAGGTGTCCAGTAGGGATGAGGTCAGGGCTCTGTGCAGGACACTCGAGTTCTTTTACAGCAATCCACATCTTAATGCTGTTCATGCTTTGTGCACAGGGGAATTGTCATGCTGGAACATTTGGATCTCTTAGTTCCAGTGAAGGAAAAGTGTAGCACACATTACATGACATTCTAGACAATTGTGTGCTTGAACAGTTTAAAGAAGAATCATATGGATGTAATGCTCAGGTGTCCACATCCTTTTGGCCATAAAGTATGTGGAACAAATAGTTTCCAAAAAGCCAAATTTCCACCAACTGGAATAAAAATATCGCCTTGTTTTTTTTTTTTTAAGTCCTACAAATGGGCAGGCATAAAGATTTAGTCTCATAAAATGCAAATACTCCCCTTGGACTGTGTATCTTTCATCTCATTCAAATTGGAATTATTTATATGGAACAGTAGCTCTGGTTTGATCAACAAGATCTTTATGTCTAGACTTGTATGTACAAGAAACATCAAGTGTCATGTATCTATCAGCATCAAGCGATAGATAGATAGATAGATAGATAGATAGATAGATAGATAGATAGATAGATAGATAGATAGATAGATAGATAGATAGATAGATATTAAATTCTAACAGCAATAAGGGGTTATATTTAATAGATTATTATTAATGTTTAATGCATTTCCTTCTCAGCTACCTGTGTTTTGAGAGCTCCAGTTCCAGATCAGGTTCCTCCAAAAAGAATAAAGTCATAAAGCTTGAGGACATCACCGATATCCAAAAGGTAACCAGGGATTTAGATATTTGCATTCTCAGTTCATGTACGAGGCGATTTTGATTGATATATGAATGAGAGTTTTCTCTTTTTTCTTTCTGAATTTCTGTTTCCCTTAGTATAAGGTTTTGTCTGTTTTGCCGGGGTCAGGAATGGGAATCTCTATTGCCACTCCCTCAACACAGAAGGTAAGCTATGAATTTTTTATAATAATAAAAAAAAAAAAAGCTGTGTGTGATACGATTTTTCTCAGATAAAAAGCTGTAATGAGTCGAATTAGGTGTTTTAGAGGTAAACCACTGAACTATACTGTGCAGTTAAATATTCCAGTTTGTGAATTATAAAAGTGTCTCTAGGCCTGTAACGTTTTAGAGATATCTTTCAAAGACTGTGACATGCAATAATGTTATCCAGTGAATCAATCTAGTTTCTTATTTTTATATTTTTCTGAACTGTAAATGAGCTCCTGCCTCCACCTGAGGCTCATCCAACTTTTGGAGGCATGTGTAGTTTTAACTAATTAAGCTGAGTCTGTTAGTTTGAGGAGGAAATCTTGTCAGTGTGTTCATCTCACTTTCAATTGACCTCTCAGATTCCTCTCACAAGGCCATAAAAGAACAAACAGCTCCTTTAACACTTAAAATGATTCCATCAACCTCAGTTCATGCATGTCTTCCTTCTTCCAGCCCTTGGTGTTCGGTGCCATGATTCACAGAGACGAGGCGTTCGAGGCGATCTTCACACAGTACATGAAGATTGTGACCACAGGCTGCCACGAGACCTAGTGCATCATTAACCCTTAGAGAAGCTTCCTCTTCTCTCTCTCTCGCTCTCTCTCTCTCTCACTCATCTCTCTGGTTCCTGTCTCAATGAGCAGGAACTGAGCAGTTTAGTCGATCGAGGCTAGATGATCTCACATGACGGTTGAGAGCAAACAGCAGCACATTCCTGTGGAGCTCGGGGGGCTGGACCTCCTCACCTGCCTGACTACACGCTCTCTGAGGAGCAGAGTGTAGAGCTGCATATAGACTTACGTGGTACATGTTTCGCAACCCTTTTTTTTTCTGCTGTTCTGATTCGATGTGTTTATTTGTCAAGGCTTTGCTTCGTAATGCCTGTCAGGAGAGCATGCAAGATGATTAACACCTTGCAGATTACTGATGAAGCCCGTCCGTGATAGTTTACATCGCTGCATCGCATTCACAAACACACACCACACTCACACAAGCTCATTTGTTTAACAGTCTTTAAATGTAGCGCGTTCAAACGTAAGCTGTTTCGAGATGTTGAATTAGATTTCACTGATTAATAAACCTACAGTGTGTAGACACTTATTATTTTCCAGGAGCAAGAAGTAGATCTAGATCTTATTAAAGCTAAGACTTTCCCTCTATAGCTTTGAGATGAGGTTTCTGCACACACACCACCTCATAACTATCCAACACCCAGCCCAGTCTTTAGTAGGCTCTCTTAGCATAAAGCCGAAGTGGCATAGGTGTCCGAGCTCTCAGATCTTTTACACCTCCGCTATCACACACCGTGTCATTTAGATCAGGGCGAGGTATTGTCATATACAATATGTTTAGCTCCCTGGCTACATGTGAGTATGAGGAACTCAGCTGAGCACCTTGTAATTGAAGTATAAATGCCAGATCAGTTTATAGTAAAAGCAACGTCCGACACTGAACTCGAAACTAACGTCAGCTGGCATATGATATGTGATGCATTCTGTCATTCTGAGTCTGAAGTTGCAACAGGCTTATTAAGTTGAAACCGTAATCTATATCAAAAGCTTGCTTGAAGGCTGATTTCGGCGCTCTGAGAAAATCTCGGCTTTCATACTGTGTCGATATTGCCGTGAAATTTAAACAGATATCGATTGACCCTCAAGCAAGGGATGAGGCATTTTCTGCCTTTTAGAATGCAGCCTTTATCTCCAGATGCTAGTGAGTATTTGTCTCTTTCTCATCCTCCTCCTCTCCTTTTATTACAAGTTGAAGCACACCCCCTTGAATGCAAAGCCGTGGGCAGTTCAACTGGCTGAAAAAGTACCGTTTCACTCGATATCTCCAGTATGATATCAGTGATGAGTTTGTATGTGTGAAAAGTGTTCATATCTCCTTATGCTCTAACTGTGCACATTGAGGCCTCGCAGCTATAGAGTTTCGATCCTGAGCCTGTTTACCATCTGTGTGGAGTTCTCTTAAGTTCTGCAAAGATTTTCTACCAACAAACTAGTGTTATATCATTAAGATTAACATTTCCATCAGCATAAAGCCGAGACTTTCTTTCATGCCAAAAGTATTAAAATGTGCTTCTGGGTTAGAGTGACTCACAATGATGGAGTAGGTCACATATGTTCATAACAGCAAAGTGCCAGACTGAATGAATGTGAATTGTGTGATGCAAAATGCAAATATTCAGCGTGAGCAAATGTCACGTCTGATGTAATGTGTTTTCACCGGAGAATTCTTTTACACTCTGCTACTGATTATTCTGACCACTGACGATGTCAGCCGTATGGTATTGAACGTACAGAAATCTGAGCAATCACTATCAGAAGGTTATGAGTTCAAATCTCAGCACTGCCAGAGACCCACGCTAGACACCTTTAACCTTCAACACGCTCAGATGGAAGCTCGCTTCATTTTCTGCGCACTTTAGCTAACAGCGTCTGAGTCCATATAAATGTCCCAAAGCTTTTAACACGGCTCTTTGTAGTCGATAATCAGCTTTTTCTGACCGGAGTTGATTTCTGGTCCGAGTCCTGCACTTGCACTAAAAAAAAAAGAAAAAAAAAAAGCACAGATTATATTGTCTGAACACTAGTTTTGCCAAATATTTCTTGTATTTTTGTCATCTCTCTCATTCACTTTATTTTTATTAGCCATGGTCTGTGTAAAAAACAGATGTTTACACGAAGGGTTTTGATTTAAATCTATGTTTTGCCTCGGTTTGAACCTACAGGGATATGAGAACGGAGGCGAAATCCATCCCCGGATGGTCACTGATTGTCACTGTGTGTCTCCAGTTCTGTGCTTAATACTGATGTATTAGTTATATATATAATTATACTAACTGATGTATTTGTTTTAACTGTGTGCAAATGTTTGCTAAATATTTTTTTATAAGATTAACACACACCGAAGGAGTAGAAAATTTATATTGTCGAGATGTGCGAATTATTATTACGCTATTTATGTTGCTGGAGAAAAACAGCAATTGAAGATAAAGAAAAAGGGGTTTATATTCAGTGCAATGCAGTAACATTAAAACCACAGTTTTATTTTTGTTTTGTTTTTTTGTTTTGCTTTTTTTTTTTAAAGAACTGTGTGTCTTAAAAAAAAATCATAATGTGGTGTATATTTTGTAATGGAGTAAATAAGAGTTAAAGGATTTTGTCTGACTTTTATTTTGTTTTTGTATTCCAGTCATATAATGCTAAAGCCAGATATCTAGTCGGGTTTTACAGTCAGGGACACTCACTAGCATGTGATTTATTTTCTATTACAGTTGTAGTGATGGGAAATCTGTCTCTGTATTCCGTGAGCATCGATAAGAGTCGACTCAGCTCTGATGCATCTGCCATTTCTGACTTAATTTATCAAAATTACACATTACATTGCAGTTTATAAAATCTATTTTTAAAAACCTAATTACTAAAAGCTGTTTCAAATCAGCAAGGTGTGAATAGACACATAGAGTATGATTTCCCGTGTTAATATTATTCAAACACTAACTAGCTACCATGCAGGAGTTATTACACCAGTGTGTGGCCAAGTCAAGTCAAGTGGCTTTACAGCACGACTGAAATTATACAATGTTCGTTCAGAACCATAAAGAACACCAGACTAAATAAGACCTACACAGAACTACACCGAACAGGCATAACATTATGAGCAGTATGAGGTGAAGAGAATAACACTGATCTCCTCATCATGGCACCTGTTAGTGGGTGGGATATAATAGACAGCAAGTGAATATTTTGTCCTCAAAGCTGATGTGTTAGAAGCAGGAAAAATGGGCAAGTGTAAGGATTTGAGTGAGTTTGACAAGGCCCAAATTGTGATGGCTAGACCACTGGATCAGAGCATCTCCAAAACTGCAGCTCTTGTGGGGTGTTCCTGGTCTGCAGTGGTCAGTATCTATCAACAGTGGTCTAAGGAAGGAACAGTGGTGAACCGGTGACAGGGTCATGGACGGCCAAGGCTCATTGATGCACGTGGGGAGCGAAAGCTGGTCCGTGTGATCCGATCCAACAGACGAGCTACTGTTGCTCAAATTGCTGAAGAAGTTAATGCTGGTTCTGATAGAAAAGGTGTCAGAATGCACAGTGCATGACGGGTCAGGGCTGTTTTAGCAGCAAAAGAGGGACACGATATTAGACAGGTGAGTACAGCACAGGACAGTACAGTAATGACTAAAACCAGACAAAAGGCACAGTAAAAGACAGTGCAACACTGAGCACTTTACACTTCTAGTGTGGATAAATGTCAGACTCCAATCCTGGATACTGGTTAAAAATAATGTCTAGGAAATGTTTCGTTAACAAATTCATGTAAAACTAGGAATAATATCTTACTGTCCTCATGTCCTCTCAGCTGCTGCCACTAGAGGGCCTCCCAGGTTAGTCATAAAGGAGTTAGAGTCACTAAACAAACAAATAAACCAAAAACCATCAGAATAATTCTCATCATTAGAGAGCATCAGAATTAAATGCCACCAGACCTCACAGGTTTATTTGCTTCTATTAAGAACAATCTTCTGTATCAATAGCACTAATCAGAATGGAAACAGAATTGATCAACAGAGTATTAAATAATACAATAAAATAAAATAAACAAACAAACAAAAAACCTTCCCCACATTTGCTATTGGGTTAAATTAGTCTGGTGCTGTGTTCATTTTTTCAGACACTAGGTGTCTCTAAGACACTGTGACAAAACTCTGACAAAAGTCCAGTCTTAGACAGAGCTGCTTATACATGCTGACAAAAGTTTGCACACATTCACTCTTTTCTTTCCTTATTATTATTATTAGTAGTAGTAGTATTAGACTTCAGAATAATAACAATGTGTAATTCAATTTAATTCAATTTTATTTGTATAGCGCTCTTAATAATGGACATTGTCTCAAAGTAGCTTTAAAGAACATAAGAAACATACAAAATCATCCCTAGTCTGAGGTATCTGTGGCAAGGAAAATCTCCTTCAGATGGTAAGTTGAAAAAACCTTGAGAGGAACCAGACACAAAAGGGAACCCATCCTCATCTGGCTGACACCAAAGAGTGTGCTTATAAATTATTATAAACACCGGAGAGTGTGATTATGAACAATATCCTTTCTACAGTCACAATGTCCTTTCTCCTTTCTATTTATAGCTATGAACACTATTAAACAATGTGATGATGCAGTGCTGAAAAGGTACCAAATAAAAACATTTATTATACTACAGAATTAAGCATGGGTTACTGTCTGTAGAGATACAGGATGTTATATTTATGTGGGTTTTATTTGGGTCAATGCTAGAATTATAATGGAGCGTATACGGTGTTTCGAGGATTACGATAGGATGTGAGGGGGATGAAAATAATAATAATAATAATAATAATAATAATAATAATAATAAATCACCTTCTTCTTCATCATCATAATATATATGTTATGCTTCGTAAAAATCCTCAAAGACACAAGAACACAAAGTACTAAAAATTAAAATCCTTAAATTAATTGCCCAGAGGAAAACATCCGAAACTACAAAAGAGCACCGGATGACACAGTAACCAAGTCCTGAGAAAGCAGACTAAATGATTTCTGAAGATAAAGAGTGTGTGGGACTGCCAGACTGTTAGAGGAAATGTATTCCCGAGTCGAGGTGTTATCAAAGGAAAGGCTTGATCTCTGAGACTACAGGGATTAGATGGAGGGATAGCGAACAAGGCTTAAGATGACAATCTAAGAGTATGATGGAGTTAGTAGAATGGAAAAGGTCACAAAGATGGAAGAAGAGACAGACTTTGAAGGGAATTATGGATGAAAAAGAAGCCAGTGAAGAGTGAGGAGTCTTGTGTCAGGATGTGGAACACAGATCCCTCCTACCTCCTTATTACCCACAGTGCTTTCTGATTAGAAAATGTTTATCTGCTAAAAAAATATATTCTCCAAAGAGTTATTGTGCCTGTGTGGGAAGTACTGTAGCATGCAACCATTTTAACTGATATTATTTATTATTTTTTGAGAGGTAGGAATAGATATACAGATAAAAATGAATTGAATATACAATAATTAGTCTAAAAATAAATGAGCAACTGTTAAACAAACTGTAATAAATAAGGTGTTTTTTTTTACAGGGTTGGCTTAATGAATATGCATTTTGAGACGTTTCTATTCATTTCTAAGGTGCAAAATGCAGCCGTTAATTCTGCATATCAACTCAATTTGCAACTACAATGTGATTGTCTATACCTGAAAATCACTCTGGGAGCTGCGACCGTGTGTGCATAACAATATGAGTAGAACATTCGTGGAGCCTGTTTCAAACATAATCACAAAAGAATTAGCCTATTTATTATTCCTGTGGTAAAGTTAGGTTGTTAAATATTCACTACATGTGCACTTCCCATTCCAACAGTATTTAAAAAAGAGTCTTTGCAATCATTTTCATCCACATTTACATTTTAGCATAATAATACAAACTTGTGTCAACATTCCTTTGTTATTTGTTTATTAATAGGCCCTATCTTTTTCATTCAAACATTCTCATTGCTCTTAGTCAGCGTTACACATTAAAGTTTCATCCTCACTTTATTCCTCTAGGAGTCTTCTCCAAACGATCTCTCCTACCTTTTTAAAATCAAGCTATCCAGCATTTAAATGTCTTCGTAAAACAATATGGGAAGGAATCTGTGCTATTTTGTGTACATATTACTGTGACCTTAACAGAAGGTGCCACCGGATTTACAATATATTAAAGAAGCATGAATTAGAAGGCATGCAAAAGTGCTTTGTGAATGTGCAGAAGCCCTTGGTAGGCCTTTAGTGTGCATTTGTGTTTTAAAATAGTACAACCGCAGACCAGTCAGACCCATGCTGACCACTGCTGAAAGCATCAACAATGGGGGCGTGAGCATCAGAACTGGACCACGGAGCAATGGAAGATGAATCAGGTTCTCTTTAACATCATGTGGATGGCCGGGTGCGTGTGTGTCATTTACCAGGGGAACACATGGCACCAGGATGCACAATGGGAAGAAGGCAAGCAGACGGAGGCAGTGTCATGCTTTGGGCAATGTTCTGCTGGGAAACCTTGGGTCCTGCCATCCATGTGGATGTTACTTTAACACGTACCACCTACCTAAGCATTGTCACAGACCCTTTCAAGGAAACAGTATTCCCTGATGGCTGTGGCCTCATTTAGCAGGATAATGCGCCTTGCCACAAAGCAGAAATGGTTCAGGAATGAAGGCCCCACCTCACAGGATTTCAAGGATCTGCTGCTAACATCTTGGTGCCAGATACCACAGCACACCTCGACGGGTCCAAAAGCGGGACCAACGCAATATTAGGCAGGTGGTCATAATGTTATGCCTGATCGGTCGTTACTTGTAGGATGAAGCATCCAGTTTGAAGTTTTTCTCCAGACAGGGATTTTGCACGTTTCTGTAGACACCGGCGGTAAAATACAATATTTGTAACTGTACTAAAAAAACTGCAAATAACCACATCCCTTAGGAAATATCTTCGTCCGATTCGTCTCCTTCAACGTCTAGGCGCCGATCCCGTGCTCCGGGGTTCGAGCACCCACGGAAATGGCCGAGCACCCACGGAAAAACGCCATTACTTTTAACCAATCAAAACCACGTTTGAAATTCGTGAGCCTCTCTGATTGGTGGACCTCGCGGGTCGTAATATCTACATAGAGAGTCTTTCAAAACGCTAGTGGGCGTGGTTATGAAATCGTTAGTAATGTCAATTAGTATTTGCAATTCGCTTAAATGGACAGGTTCGTAATTAAAACAAAAACTTCAGTTGACATCAAGCAACGACAACAGCAGCAGCAGTGAAACCGGGAGGCAGAACTCTGAGGAGGCAGAACTCTTGAACATATCGAGAAAACTGGACAAATATAACATTTCCCTTGATAGCATACATTTGCTCATGGTGAGCTGAATATATAAATAAATAAATAAAAAGCATAAGTTATGTTAGGTAAGTTTTATACGAATATCTTGTGTATATATCCTGTGCTCCCTTGTAACTAACGATCCTAAGTAAGTTGAATTTTTCGTTGTTGTGGGTAGGGGTGGGGGTGCCTTGCACCTACAGGCAAAGAAAAACAAGAAATCAGCTCCTGTGCTTCTAATGGTTGCAGACTTTAGGACTTGGTTATAGTCAAGTGTGTTAAGTATGTACTCGGTGTATAAAAGCAAAACATCCCCAACATTTTCAGTCATTTTCCCTGATTGTATACATGGCTATAAAATGATGTCAGGTTGCGCTTTCTAACATCACCACTAGGTGTCACTGTTGTCAAGCGAGAAAGCACAATTCCTTGGTTTAGAAAAAGGGATCGCTTAAACAGGACTGACCCTTCAGAAAGTGCTGCATTGTTTTATTACAGAGCGCAGAAGCAGCATTTTAAAAGGCTCGGTGGAGTATGTAATCAAGCTTTTATTTAGACTAGAGTTACAGTTAAATGACTTTCAATTCCAAACAGTTTTGGTGTTATTGTGCATTATAAAGGCTTACTTAGCCACTTTATCTCCACTGCTCAGCGTTGCTTACTTCAGCTATGCAGAAGCCTTATGTTATCTACACAAGGGAGGCATTTGCATTATGGGTATAGGAAGTATTGTCCTTCCTTCCCCTAGAACACCACATCAGAAATGATTGCTTTATATTTTGCTCTGTTTGCACTAGAAACAGTCCTACCTAGAATGCATCATTTTGCAGAACTTTTCTCACAACTTTACTGAACACAGATGACATTACCGGCTCAGGGACAAATCCATAGCTCACAAGCAAAGATCTTGTGAGTCAGACAGTGAGCAGATGATGACATATCTGAGCTCCCTGAGATCTCAGTAAAGCAAGCCTGGGAGTGTGGACTTCAAGGTCAAAGACATGACATGGAAGACATAATGCAGTAGAGTGTAGGTGCAAAAGTGCCTTGGGGAATATATCAGCGAGGATTCCATTTTGTCCCTTGCTATACCTCCGAACACTTCAATCTAAAGCTTTAAATTTAACCATAGCTACCTCCAAGATCTTGCCATGAGACACGGTGTGACCCGGTGCATATTATAAAATACGTCAAATATTTCATATCTATAGAGTGCACTGTTTAGAATAGAATTTAGTTTAATCTCCAGTCTAAAAATGAATTAAACTTAATTAGCTGACCCCTCTTTTTAACTCAAATTCAAATAAGGAATTGAGAAAAATGTCATGAGAGAGAGAGAGAGAGAGAGAGAGAGAGAAAACTAATTCCAATTACTGCACAAAGAGGACACCTGCTTAAAAATCTTCCTTAATGAAGTATCTGTCGTCTATTATCTGGAAATAAAAGAGGCTGAAATGACTTCCTACCTCAAAGTATGATCACTACAACTGCCCCCCTTTCTCCCCTTGCATTAATGGTGAATGTGAATGTCAAGGTGAAATTGCTTAAAAAATCAAATAAACAGCACCGCATTGACTTTGCAATATTAGAACAGTCTTCAACAGGGCACGTCTTTGAAAAACACCCTAGCAGTGTAGCTGTAGTGTGTGCTTGAGGTCAATGTCCTGCTGCAGGCTGGAGAGCTGTCCAGTCAGTTTAGAGGTGTTGGATCTGATTTGTGCTGTTAGTGATCTACTCTCACTGCCAGGCATAGAGCCACAGCATCCATTCTGAAACAAGATAACGTGCTTGTGCATCATCAGGAGGATATTTTTCTCCATTTCATAATTATTTTGATTGTTTAGATCAAATCCAAAAGATGTCAGATGATTTTCATGCATTTTTAACAGCAAACTGTATCCCACGTATTAAGATTAGACAAACACTTATAACATTGGTATTCTTACCAATCTAAACAGTCTTAACCATTTTGAGCAACAGATTGATGAGGATTCTGGAAGAAATTTGGTTAAGTTCAAGGAACATTATGGTGAAAACATTTTGGGCCTAAGTGGATTTGGCGTGATTGCAAGCAAACAAATGTGTCTTTCATTGGAATCTGGGCCAAAAGTGACCCAGATGAGACCAGTGCTTGTGTGGCATTTCCACTTCGGCTAAAATTGGCCCGGCGCTCAGACGTTGTGTCTTCACACTCGAGTTGTGGCTGTGTTCTGGCAGTAAGAAGCAGAGGATTTCAACTCTGTCAATTGTGGGCCAGATGAAATGATAAATGTGGGCCAGCATGAGTTCATTGCTCATTACTCATCAGGGACATGAACTAGTAAAGCGACAACACACACAACCAACAACCGAGCAAACAATGATTTGCCTTTGCTCCTGATATTAAGTTTTTGTAAATCTAATATGGCTTAACCCATATACAGTATATGCAGATTCCCTCAAATTAAAGCAGAGATTCTGAAATTCATCCCATGGCCACGATTTCAAATCCATTTGTTTAGAGACTGCATGTCACGCCATGGTTGCCTCTGGATCCGATGCCCTGGATGCTCTGAAGAAGCACTGAGCTTAAAGAGAATGGTTCGGAAATCAAGGCAGCAACAGTGTGTGACGGAGTTAATGGCTCCCTGTGGAGTCGTGCTGAAAGTCCACTGTCTCACTGCGCCATTCTTTACCCAGGCACCGCTTGTCTAATTCTCTGGGGAGGAACAGATGTTGGGCTGTTTGATGAGCCCAATCAGACACTCTGTGATGAAGAGAGGGTATTTTTAGTCGCTCTGGTAGACAGTGACATTGGCAGACCTCCTTCCTTTGCTTCTTCTGACAGGGTGGTTTGTAAATGTTCAGGAGTGTGTGTCTGTCCAGCATGGTGAGATCGAGAGACAGAGAGGGAGAGAGAGAGAAAGAGAGAGAGAGAAGCATTGTGAAAGAAAGTACAGAGTCATTAGAAGCACATACAAACCGCTGTGGTGGAGGAAGGACAAGAGAGTGGACTCTAGTGGCTAATATCACCAGGAATCCAGACTGATGACAAAATGTTGAGTGATGAGTCACATCATAGTTTGAGATGAGGTGACCTGGCTACAGCATTAACAGGCCACATCAGATTCCTGACACTTCACGAAGAGCTCATATTTTATGTTAGAAGCGGCACACCAGCACAGGGACATGACCCAGAGTCATAACTCTACTGTGCACAGAATATATATCAGGCCGGTACACACACTACATACCGATGGTATAACCGTCAGGTTAACTATATCCATTTACTCACGCAGAACTATCTATCATGATTATTTGATAATAAGTATGCCATCACACACAAGAGTTTTCTATGGTCCAGAAATCAATGATCTCTGCATGTGGAAGTTATTGCTGTATAATATCAGATCCTCAGACTCATGTGTACTTCATACAGTGTGATGGACACTTCTATTTGTCCCTCTTCCAGGGCTTTTGGACCACTCACAGGCAGCTTGTTGGAGCAGGATCTGGACACAATTAATACCAGCCATTCCAAATCTCAATTATACCCAGGAACATTCCCCAGCGTCCTGACCCTCATGTTAATCGCATGGTAATATATTCTGATAGTCCAGCTCATCTTTTGACACATTCCTCATACAAAGGAGCTTAATACATGCCATTTTTGCTCTGTATTCTTACTCTATACATCGATGCGCTTTAGTTTGGTGACGAATTTCCATCAAAAGAGAATAATAAATATACCATAGTTAGCAGAGCCGTATTCTTCACAACGTGATACATTATAAAAGTTACATATGTGGCAGAAATCTGGCATCACCTCCAACAATCTCAGGTTATTTATATTCCACAGTCACACAGTCACATTTTTCCTGAAGGGGCCAAGATATTGGTGAGAAAAAGTATTTTTTATACAGTCTCTTGATGAAAATCTCTAAGACTGTGGCATATAAATATCTTTAAATGTTCCTCATGCCAGATTTCTAAGCATGACTAGTTTTCAGAAATGTGTCTCAGTGTATTTCTATCCTCCTACAGTATCCTGGTCTCTTGATAAACATCATGTCCTCAGGAGGAACATTTGCAAGATATGTACATCTAACACTCATGCAAGAATTTCATTAAGAGACTGTAGCAGGATAGAAATGGTACAAAAAAACCTCAAAACAACTACAGCTATTTATTTAATGTAAAACATTTAATTCCACACAGTAATTCGAAGCCACTAGGGTATGTAAACTCTGTCCTGTCTCTAATTTCTTGGTAGTTGCACAAACGTTGCTGTTGTTGTGGTCAACACAACAGATCATATGCATATTTTGAGTTGCCACAGGTATTAAGTTGAAATAGTGTAGTCTATATGTGAAATATTTGTAATATTTATTAATATGATGCAAAAAAAAACAAAAAACTGGCTGACAAAATCAATGCATGCACATACACCAATCAGGCATAACATTATGACCAGTGAGAGGTGAAGTGAATAACACTGATGATCTCCTCATCATGGCACCTGTTAGTGGGTGGGATATATTAGGCAGCAAGTGAACATTTTGTCCTCAAAGTTGATGTGTTAGAAGCAGGAAAAATGGGCAAGAGTAAGGATTTAAGCGAGTTTGACAAGGGCCAAATTGTGATGGCTAGACGTCTGGATCAGAGCATCTCCAAAACTGCAGCTCTTGTGGGGTGTTCCCGGTCTGCAGTGGTCAGTATCTATCAACAGTGGTCCAAGGCAGGAACAGTGGTGAACTGGAGACAGGGTCATGGGCGGCCAAGGCTCACTGATGCACATGGGGAACGAATGCTGGCCCATGTGATCTGATCCAACAGAAGAGCTCCTGTTGCTCAGATTGCTGAAGAAGTTAATGCTGGTTCTGATAGAAAAGTGTCAGAATACAGAGTGCATGATGGGTCAGGGCTGTTTTGGCAGCAAAAGGGGGACCAACACAATATTAGGCAGGGGTCATAATGTTATGCCTGGTCGATATATACAGAAAAAATATAAACAACCTCCTACTTGAAAACTTTGAGAAATGTTATACTCTCACTCAGTGATGGTGCTGAATTCTATTTGCTAATAATAATTATAAGGAGAGAAAATGATGTAAGTGAATATAGAATGTAGCTAGCCAGTATTGTGTAGTCCTCCTGACAGTTAGGGTGCTTTTAACTGTCTCTCAACACTGAGACACAGAGCTGTGTGATTAGCATTTCTGAATGACACCGCCTTGCCATTGTGTTTCCCCTCTGAACAGTTGTAAACGTCTGCACTATGAAAAAGCGTACTCTCCCCGGGAGCCTGTCATTTGAATTCCCTTATGTGCATCAGCTTCTCTGGGAACGGCTTGGCAGCGGCGCTCATGTTTCTGCTTGATGTCCTTTCATACACTTCACATTCCTGCGAGACTCATGTCTTCTGATGTATGTGTTCTTGTCTCCTGTGTCCTGTAGAGGAAAGTTCACCACATTTCTGTTCACAGCTGGACACTGGCTCGGACCAAGCGGCTATTAGTATTCCCGTCTTCTCTGACAAGAAGAAACACCCTGCGGTTTAAAATATGGGAATTAATAACGGCTATAAAATACAATGTAGCTGCCATGGCTTTATGGTACAAGTCTTTATTTTTTTGCTCTCTTTATCGACTGTAAGATTACTAGATGGCTAGCCAGACCAAATCTTCCTATTTTTTTCTGTTTTAACAGTGTGTCATTAACTGTATTCTGCTCTCTGAGGGAATTAATCCTACTCTTTTCAACATTTTTGATGTTAGCCCATCTCATTGTCGATCGCTAATGAGTAAGAGCTCTGTTTACCCAGCATGCCTACTGCACCAGTGCACATGGCTGACGCCTGTGTGGTTTTAATGATGTTGTTTTGTGTGAATATACTAGAAGAGGGAGTATTTGCTTCTAATCAACAGATGCTTAAGCTGAAAAGGGAACATTGTGTGCAACGGAGTGCACCGGTATGCTTAGATAGCTGCTAATTTCCACTCAGATAGCTAAACAAAGCTGCTGTACTCACTCAACAAGTGCAGATCTGCTGGTTTCTGATTCATTTCATTACAATACAGTTATCTATATTTATATTATGTACTCCTTGTTGCTATACTCACTCATTCACTTTCCACGGATGCCTCTTAACACCTAAAAATGCTTAGTGTGATGCACATTCCTGAGGAATCCTTATATCCCAACACTTTTCTGTGTTGTATCTATTTATTTTATTTGAGAACAGGACGAACAGGATGTATAATCTTAAACATTTTATACACAAGCTGATGTTCCATAATTTTTTTTTCCCCCTAACAGCTTTAGAAAACAGCCAGTGGTCTCATTAATATTTGTGTTAAAGCAACTCACAGTCAGGGATGTTCACTAATAGACAACATTCTCTAAATCTTTGTATTTGAATTCCTCTTGTTAAAAACTGTACATCAGCAGGGTGCAAGACTAGAAATGATGACCTAGCATATCAAAGGAAACATATCTAGTTAAGAGAATAAAGAGAATATTTTTTTATCCAAGTCAATTTGCATTAACTGAAACAGTTTTATTCTGTTTATGCTATTTTGGTTAATCATCATTGATTATTTATTGTTACATTATTACCTATAGGAAATAGTCTGACACAATAACCTGTAATAAAACAGTTAGTCAAACCACCCAAAACATACACTGTCCAGGCATAACATTATGACCACCATCCTGTGTTGGTCCTCCTTTTGCTTCCAAAACAGCCCTGACCCGTCATGCACTGTGTATTCTGACACCTTTCTATCAGAACCAGCATTAACTTCTTCAGCAATTTGAGCAACAGTAGCTCGTCTTTTGGATCGGATCACACGGGCCAGCCTTCACTCCCCATGTGCATCAGTGAGCCTTGGCCGTCCATGACCCTGTCACCGGTTCACCACTGTTCATTCCTTGGACCACTTTTGATAGATACTGACCACTGCAGACCAGGAACACCCCACAAGAGCTGCAGTTTTGGAGATGCTCTGATCCAGTCGTCTAGACATCACAATTTGGCCCTTGTCAAACTCGCTCAAATCCTTACACTTGCCCATTTTTCCTGCTTCTAACACATCAACTTTGAGGACAAAATGTTCAGTTGCTGTCTAATATATCCCACCCACTAACAGGTGTCATGATGAGGAGATGATCAGTGTTATTCACTTTTATTTTCAAGCTAAATATATGATATGTCAGGCGATGAAAGGGATATTCATATGGGCGATATTCTTCAGGGCAGATTAATGGCCTAGAGCACCATACTGCAAAACAGTTCTGTAAGCCCACACCACCATTCTGATTTTCGGAGAATCGACCTTCCTCCCATTTGTAAAGAAAAAGCAATATGCCTTGGATCATATATTTTTTTAAAGGTTTTTGAACTCAAACACACGCTGCCATTCTCCAAAATGATGTGAATGCTCACCCAAATGCGTGCAGACATCACTCTCCGTTGGTCTGGTGTATTTCTGAATTCATTATATCTATACACTAGAGGGAAAGAGATTGTGCAGTTTTGTGGCAGGACCAGACCTGACATTGCAGTCTAAACCAAATGAGACAGGTGCGGGGAATATTGATGAGGTCATTATGTAATTGCTCGTTGATATAAAAGAGCTCTTACAGCCTTACAACATGCTACTTAACCATCAGTCATGCAGACTCCACACTAAACAGCAACAGTGCATTCAAACCACGATCATGTCAGGCTTATTCAGGCAATGGAACAGCTCACATACACTGTCATCTGCTCTAACAAATGGTGTAGCTTGGCCACAAGAGAACATTTTCCTTACAAAGTACTTAGACTTACAAATTGAAGACATCATGTTAGCCCTCTTCTGTTATGCCATTAGTCACAAGACTATTACTTAACACTCTCCTGTTTATGCTAAATGCATGAATTTTCACCAGTTCATGACACAATGGATTTTATCTGTTAAATACTCAAATCTGATCGGTCAGAAGGTGATGACTGACATTATTTCTAATTATGCTCTCTAAAAATGCTGACTTCATTATTAAAGTGCTTGTTCCAAAATGTTATGGTGCATACACACTATATTATTAGGAACATTCATGCAATTATCTAATCAGCCAATCATGTGGCAGCAGCACAATGTGTACAATCTATGCAGATACTTCAGTTAATGATCTAAATATCAGAACAGACATAAAAATTGTAATCTCTGTGACTTTAACCATGGCATGGCTGGTTTGAGTATTTCAGAAACTGCGGATCTCCTGGGATTTTTATACACAAAAATAGTCTATAGAATTTACGCAGAAAACACAAAAAACATCATGTGAGTGCCAGTTCTGTGGGTGGAAAGACCTTGTTGATTACAAAAGTTAAGAGGAAGAGAATGGCTCAAACTGAAAGAAAGAATATAGTAACTCGAACAATCACTCTTTACAGTCGTGGTAAGCAGAAAAAGCAGCTCAGAATACAAACAAAATATCAACAAGCTAAAACAGCAGAAGACCACATTGGGTTCTACTCCTGCCAGCAAAGAACAGGAATATCTAATGTGACTCACCCATGCTGGATAGACCAGAATAACAAAAGAAACTTCTTGTTATTTAACAAAGACAAATGTTTGATGGTATGTTTCATATGGTAAAGTTTTCCGTGAGGACATGATTTATGAAAGGAGGCTTTAGTTTCAGTGCTTTATTTAAGTTTCACTGCTTTAATTAAGTGAAGTGAGTGTCTGTGGATTTTCTTCCAAAACAATGCATGTTATATTAATAACCAATAAAGGACAAAATGTATAACATGTCAGTCTTTAATTTAAAAAAAAGGGACAAACGCTATCGTATAAACGAAGTACAACACTTCATGTTCTGGGAAAATAATAAACTTTACAGTGGTAACAGTAACACTGCATTGCACTGGGAAGCATCACACCAGCTCATTATTGATTCTTTCCTACAAGGCCTCACTGTGAAGGGTTTTATTTCTTACATAGTAGACACATGATGTGAAATGTTGCCACTGCTATAAGTGCACCACAGTAGGGAATAGAATTAACTGTCCAGGAATGGCAGGATTGGCGACGGGGTCTTTCTGAGGCCAGGTCTAAGAATTTTCTGAACCAAATTCCATGGGTGCAATTCTCATGTCTTGGAAAAAAGTGCCTGATAATTCAGTAATTATGAAATATTCTTTGTTTTGAAATGTCAGCAGTATTACAGGTGGTGGAAGCAAATAAAAAGTATAACTGACTCATTAAACTGCTGAAATGAACATCTGTCTCTGCTCACTGCCTGTGATAATAATGTGAAAAAATCTAAAAGTGTAAATCTGATCCTGTTCAAATGTTATTTGAAAGCTGTAACAGAAGATTCACTGTTATTTTTGGAATGGCTGGTTTGTCTTATTTGTTCTCTTAATTTGATTATTTGACCAATGGCTAGATGTAAATATATCCTATTACAATTACAAGCCAATGTAAAGAGCATGCTGCTAATCTAAATTGATGTAATACCTATGGTATGGCACAATTGCACCAGAATGAGCTAGAATATCAATACTCCTCAATTACAGGGTGTTTCTATAGACTATTATTATTTTGTGTGTGTGTGTGTGTGAGCTACTTCAAAAATGCTCCCATGCTGCTGCCTTGCTAGTGCTTTCTTTGTTTGGAGAGTTTTTTTTGTTGCCTTGATTATAAACGCGTGTACTGTTGCCTGCTGTCACCAGAAAGACACATAGTTCTGGACTACAGATGCTGTGGACTGTCATTGCTTTAATTTTCACTGTCACCCAGAACGAGAAGGCTTTTATTATTTGTTTGTTGTTTGGTGGGACTTGTCAGAGCAAGCTTGGAGAGTTTATAGTAGATTTCTTTCCAGAGGCAGGTTTGTGTCAGCATGTGACAGATTGGTGGAGGCAAGACTTAAGCGATGGGTCATAGGGACAGTGGAATGGGTTTATGCTCTGTGCCAGATGCTCTCTGATGCCTTCAGGTAGACTCTCCACTCAAAATCTGGAGATTGTAGCAAAGCTGAATATGAACACCTGAACCTGACGGTTGTTGAAAAGTCTCAGCATCCTCCTTGACTCAAAGCACTAAAAGTGAAGGCACTGAATGACGTGGATTGATGAAGAACGTCTGCGCAGTCCTTGGTTTGTCACTAGAGACGTGGTACTGTTGTGCCCAATCTATTCTCGTGCGAGGTTTTTCATCATTCTTTCTGTTCACGGTTCTTTTCTCCATAATGAGCACGGCGACATGCTCTGCCACGAACAGCGTGATTTCATTTCCTCTCCCCACAGTTTCTGGATGGAGACTTGATTCGCTGTGTCCATGCTGAAGTTGATTTAATTACCAGGGTTTTTTTTTGTGGTGTAAGGTTATCGCGCCTCACCGTGTAGTAATATGAGACCCCTCAAAGAAGAGATTCATTTCATTCAGATGGTTCTCACACTCACTGGGGTTAGAGTCAATGTAATTGTAAGAGCGTGAAAGTGCTCTCCACTTAAACCATGCTAATGAGCAGCGTTTTAATCATGCTCGGGTGAAGTGAAGTGTAGTCGCACTGCCTTTGGCCTAATGATGGCCATGTCATTTGGAGCCTTGGGTGCCCGTCCTCCTTTAACGTGACGGTGTGCACTGAAGCGACTGGCCACTGCAAGGTGGACATGAGTGCACACACACAAAAAGTCCAGTGGTGTGTGAGATCTAGCGGCTGCTGTCTTGGCAGAGCGCCGTGGATCATTCCCGGGGTGCCTCAACACACTTTTCTTTTCTCACCTTGATTTTTGAATAATTACTGTCAGACTTCACCCCTGCCGAACTCAGCTCTGACCTCCCAGAGGAGGAGACCTGCTTTCTCCGACCAGTGCTTGCCACTGGACTTGCCTGACTTTGCTGGATGCCCACAGGCCTCTTTGTCTTTGAATAATGAACAGGGCTTGTGCTCGGGACGGGCTTCATCACTACTGTCTTGATGGTACATTAGTTGCTACAGAAGAAAAAGAGAACGGGGTTCAGGGGAGATCAGAGATCAAGCTCCATTGAGTAAATGGCTGTTAAACTCTTGACTCTTTAATAGACACATTGAAGCAGAGAAGCTTTAGAGTAGCGCTGTGAAGAAAGCTATAAAAATGACTTAATGCTGGAATACAGGATGGTTAAGAAGACGAGGAATGAGTCAGGAATATTATGGGAGACATTTCGGGTTTCAGAACCCAACATTTCCTATTCACAACATTTAGTGAAAACTTGCAAAACATTCAAGCAAGGCAAGAGTGATTTTGTGGCATGGTGAACTTTTTTATATTGAAGCCTTTTAAATTCCTTTATCTTCTCATTTAATATTCTTTGAAAACCCGAGACAAGTACTTGTCACCAGTGCATAATGCTTATCATGCTCTTGCTTTTCAAGTGCTAATGTAATAATAAAACTCAATAAAAATATCTTTACTGATACCATACAATATTATTATTATCAATGTAATGAAGATAATATTCTGCAAATAGAGAGAAAAGAAATATTAGGTGAGAGATGTTTTTACAACTCCCAGGTGCCCTATATAGATTAAAAATTATGAATACTGTTTAGATAGAAGCCCCAAGAGATTGCAAGCAGTGAGGAAAAAATAAGATTTATTTATTTTTTATTAAATTCACAATACTTTTTTCTGCACAAATGGAACTGTAATACGAGAAACATGCAGATAGAGATATAGAGAGAAAATGAGATGCATATTTACAACACACACACACACACACAGACCTGGGACTGATCACCTTTATCTTTCTTTCCTGATCAGTGCGATCACATTTCTTGTAACAGTACACACACACACACACAGAGAGAGAGAGAGAGAGAGAGAGAGAGAGAGAGAGCAATGAAATGTAAGGAAAAGACCTATATTGGTTTATTAAAAACACAGACTGGTCAATTCACACTGAGTCTAAAACATGCCAAGCATTAGTGCACACACTCCCTGTTTTTGCAGGACATGTAATGTTCAGCCTTTGTTTGTGAGGTGAGGGACTGCGGTCGTGCTTTGTCTTGATTGCACAGTTTTCTCCCTCTCTGGTTCGCAGGGCTCCTGCCATCTGGAGTCTCTGCACCACTTTTTTTTCTTTCTCCCCTCAAGTGGAACACCATTGGGCTCCTGACAAAACTTTTAACTTTCAGTCAGTTTCAGACTGCTGTGTTTGTGCAGAAGGCTTTTAAAAACAAGCAAGGACAAGAGATGGAGAGAGAGAGAGAGAGAGAGAGAGAGGGCAAAAGCCGCACTGTGGGGACTGAAAGCCTCACAAAAAGTGTGGGGGGTATAAAAGTTTATTCACAGACATCAGAGGAGAGTCCATTTACAACAGTAGGGAAGCTGCACACACTGTAGAATGTGTTTATGTCTTTCAGAGCAGCACTCCATTACATTACCTTTGTGTTTTGCCTTCTGACACTAAGTGCCGGTATTATCACTCAGGTTAATGAGCTATGCTGTACAACACACCTTTGTTTACACTGTAATAATTAGGGTGATACCACAACGCTGTTAAATTCTCAATCCTGATTGGTAAGACGGTTTTCATAACCGTGGTGCTGCCAGCAGGTCTGGTAAATTGGTCTTTGTTTCACATCAAGCTGCATCACCTCTACCCTTCCACTGAGTTTCGTATAACTGCATGCTCTGCTACGTTTTATTCTTTACATCAGAGTCCACTTATTCGTGATATAAACTTCCAAAAACACCCTGATTTACACTGATCAGGCATAACATTATGATCACTGCCAGGTGAAGTGAATAACACTGATGATCTCCTCATCATGGCACCTGTTAGTGGGTGGGATATATTAGGCAGCAAGTGAACATTTTGTCCTCAAAGTTGATGTGTTAGAAGCAGGAAAAATGGGCAAGCGTAAGGATTTGAGCGAGTTTGACAAGGGCCAAATTGTGATGTCTAGACGACTGGATCAGAGCATCTCCAAAACTGCAGCTCTTGTGGGGTGTTCCTGGTCTGCAGTGGTCAGTATCTATCAAAAGTGGTCCAAGGAAGGAACAGTGGTGACCCGGTGACAGGGTCATGGGCGGCCAAGGCTCAAGGGGAGTGAAGGCTGGCCCGTGTGATCCGATCCAACAGATGAGCTACTGTTGCTCAAACTGCTGAAGAAGTTAATGCTGGTTCTGATAGAAAGGTGTCAGAATACACAGTGTATGATGGGTCAGGGCTGTTTTAAAAGCAAAAGGGGAACCAACACAATATTAGGCATGTGGTCATAATGTTATGTCTGGTCAGTGTATATGCAAAACAAATGAGCAAGCAATGAAAATTTTTTTTTTTTAAATGCTGATTTGGTGTCAGAAAGATATATTGTCAAAGGCATACTTTCCAGTTTGTTTTTTCACAAACCCATATTATTTAGAGAATTGAGGTGCCACAGTGCTGTAAAGATGACTTGATCATTTTGTTCTCCTGGCAGGGTG
This sequence comes from Hemibagrus wyckioides, assembly GCF_019097595.1. Taxonomy (NCBI): domain Eukaryota; kingdom Metazoa; phylum Chordata; class Actinopteri; order Siluriformes; family Bagridae; genus Hemibagrus; species Hemibagrus wyckioides. The sequence goes on from NC_080728.1 coordinate 9,160,302, forward strand.
GCGGGTCTGGCAGCTCTGCTTAACAGCTCAAAACTGAACTACATTTATAATCTTAAGCGTTAATGAACATTCATTTATAAAGTACGACTGATCTGTTCCAGTTTTCCTTTTTCCAAATTATCCTGGGGTCATTTAAGCCCTGTTTGGGACTCATTCGTCTGTAAATAAAGCATATGCAACAAAATGGTGCAAATCATCCGTAAAATCGGCAGATAATTCGCTAGAGATGGGAATCTGGTCGTCTACCTCCTGTGTGTTCACAACTGAATGCTGAGAAGATATTTATAGCTGATTTGTTGAGGAGTCATACGCAACACCAGTAGAGCGAGAAGAAAAAAAGTACAGGGGGTTGTTTACGCTGTAAACTGTTTACACTGTTCTGCATTTAACAAAGTTTTAAAAGTTGTGAAGGCAACCTGAGGTAAAATGGAAAGTTTTCAAAAGTATTTTTGTCTTCTGCAAATGTAGTTGATCAGCCAGGATATTTTTATGTCCGATTTTTGCTTCTTTAGCTTTATGGTTAAAAATGTGGCTGGTCTGTGGGGTCAAAAAATCTTTCATAAAGAGCGCCTCGAATGGCCAGTTCCTACCAAGAACAATTAAAAGTGCACAGATGAACGCGGGAGGTGGTAGCTCAAGTGGTTAAGGCTCTGGGTCATTGACCACCAATCTGCCCCTGCAGGGCCCTTGAGTAAGGCCCCCAACCCACCTTGATCCAGGGGCACTGCATCATGGCTGACCCTGTGCTCTGACCCCAACCCCCGAGGATGGGATATGTGAAGAAAGAATTTCACTGTGCAGTAATGTATATATGAAAAATAAAGACAACTTAACTTACTCATCATTGTTTTGGATTATAGCTGAATATTATTTAGGTGAAATAGCTGCTAAAATAATGTCAGATGTGACATGCTTTCACAGGAACCCAGTCATTATTATAAATGCACTGAGAAAATTAGTACACTAATGCATTACACCAAATTTCAGCTCAATAAGATTTACAGTTCTTTAGCAGTTAATGGAATGTGACTCCACTCCCTCTGGATAAACACAGAATCTCATCCTGAGCAAGGCTTTCAGGTCTCATAAACACTTCACAAGAAAAGTCCTAATGAAAGCTAAGTTTCCAAGCAATAAGTGCTTGGCCGCCTAATAGCTAATTATGTAAAGAAATCATCTACATAACTTTGCTCCACCATCCAACTTTTGAAGGCTGTGACCTAGAGGGCATTTTTGATTATGTTTACCTCCTGACACACATTAATTCTCTGCCTACTCAGAACATGAATAAATTCACTGCTTCTTCTTCAGCTGTATTGATCTACATTTGCTGTACCCTTTAACCATCTCAATTATGCATTGCTCCACATCCTCCGCATTTGTAAAAGTCACATTTATGGCTTAGCACAGGTTTTATTCTACACAAGACTGGAGAGACAAAACAGTATCCCATCATGCAGTTTTGCTGATGGCCACATAGCGGCACTCACAGAGCACAAAACAGCATGCGGCACACAGCGTACACTGCCAGTCCACTGCAGGCTGCTGAAACAGGACATGAACACCCCAGAAAGAAGGAGTATACTCTCAGTGCCGTAGCAAAGAGTGTAAGAGAGAGCAGTGCTCATCTAAGCTCCATACCGAGAGAGCACCGGTGTTAGGAGGTGCACATGCCTGCTCCATTAAGTCTCCGTGTCTGAGAGTATGGCGCAGCAGGCTGGAAACACAGTGTGTATACTTCACTCTGGCTCAGTTTCACACATACACACAAGCTCAGCATCAGAGGAAGTCAGAGCTGTAACAGTTCCACCTGCCCAGCTTGCTATCCCAGTGGAATAAACCAGTGGTACATTACTAAGCAAATGGAGGTCTCACTGACTGGAGACATTACTTTAAATGTATAGCAGAAGAATGATTGGACTGATACTGAAACATATATCATACCTTTACCTTAGTTATTAGCAATAAACAGAACAAAAATCCCTGGGAGTGTGTAGAGGTTGTGGAGGGAATGTGTAACTAAGATCACCTTTCACTCATTCACCCATTTGTTAGTTAGTTAGTTCATTTGTTTGTTCATTTGTTCATTCATTCGTTCATTTGTTTGTTTGTTTGCTCATTCATTCATTCAGTCATTATGTCATTGATTCATTCGTTTGTTCATTTCTTTGTTCATTCATTCATTCATTCATTCATATGTTGATTGATTGATTAATTGATTCATTCGTTTGTTTACTTGCTCATTCATTCATTCAGCCTTTCAGTCAGTCATTCATTTGTTCGTTTGTTTGTTCATTCGTTCATTCACTCTGTGTTTTAATCCATTCATTTCTTCATTTATTATTAAATTCATTATTTAATCAATTCAGTCATTCATTTGTTCATTAATTAATTTGATCAGATTGATTGATTGATTCATTCATTCATTCATTTATTCTGAATGCACACACATTTAGACACTCATTCATGGTTAATGTAGAGCTTTTCCATCAGCCAGCAACTGCTGTTTTGAAGGCAGAGGACACTGGAGAACCTGGAGGAAGCCCACATGGACACATAGAGAGCATGCACAAGACAGCAGCTCAAGCTCAGGATGGATTAGGATGTGAAGCAGCAATGCTCTCTGCCACCCACAAAATGTTACGTGAGGGGAAATTAAATTCAGAATGTTTGTTATTTTTGCTTCACTGTTTTTTTTTTATATGATTAAAAATTAAAAACTGATGTATGATTTGAAAATATTTTATATACCATAATGAATCATTGATAACCTGACAGTGGAGGCTTATCCATAGCCCCATGATGTTCATCAGCTGTTCAACAAATGTTAGTTTCATAATCTTCAAAGTCTACAAACTCTATACTCTATCATCTATTTCGAGTGATCAGAGATTTAAAAAATTTTTCTATTAGACAGAAATAAGTTTATGTTCCACTGATTTGCTCATCATTCTGGTGGTCATTCAGGGTTGCCATGGCTGCATTTTTTATGCCAAACTGGGGTGGTTCAAAAATACTCTGATTGCCTGGATCTTATTTTATAGCAAATAATCAGATTGAAATCTAATAAAGTTCTGCAAACAAAGAAAGAACTATAGCATAAGTCAAGAGTGAGAACCTCTCTACTTAATTTCGTTTGAAGCTATGTTATTAATGTCATCCTGCTCCGCCTAAATCTACAGCCACAAGTCACTGCTGTCAACTGATGAAATTCATGCTCTTACATAGCTGGGGAAAATGTTATTCCTAGGTGTGGCTTCTCATGTGAAATGTGCTGTAAGATCAAGGCATATCTGGGAGGTGGGATGAAAACCCAGATAGACACAGGGAGGGAGAGTGAATTTCCACACAGACAGTAACATGAGCTCAGGATCAAAACGGCGGCTGTGGAGGTGTGAGGTGGTAAAGCTACATCATGCATCATTCATATTTACAGATTTACAAGATTCCCCCTTGTTATTGTTCAGCTTAAAATATTTTGAGCAGGAATCAGTTATATATGTATGTATGTATGTATGTATGTATGTATGTACACCTATCAGGCATAACATTATTATTATTTTTTTATTATTATTATTATTATTTCACAACAAAAGACAGTACACTGTAGACAAACAAAATAAGCAAATACAAGAACAAATGACGAGAAGACAGGACTTAAGTTACCCATGTACTGTGCATAACATTATGACCACCTGTCTAATATTGTGTTGGTCCCCGTTTTGCTGCCCCAACAGCCCTGACCCATCATGCACTGTGTATTCTGACACCTTTCTATCAGAACCAGCATTAACTTCTTCAGCAAAATGAGCAACAGTAGCTCGTCTGTTGGATCGGATCACACGGGCCAGCCTTCTCTCCCCATGTGCATCAATGAGCCTTGGCCACCTTTGACCCTGCTGTCGGTTCACCACTGTTCCTTCCTTGGACCACTTTTGATAGATACTGACCACTGCAGACCGGGAACACCCCACAAGAGCTGCAGTTTCTGATCCAGTCGGCTAGTATATATAGTCGGCAATATATACATATATATATATATGCAGGCAGGTTTTATACTGTTAAAGGCATGCATCAGGATTTCTACACTGTTGCCCTGAGGAAGCTGGATGGGTTAATGGTGGAGACGTTCCACTGAATGCACTATGAGAGTTACACTGTGATCTCTTCCTTTCTCTCACACTCCCTCTGTCTGTACAATGACTGTTCATGAATCTCAGTTGGACTGGTTGACTCGCAGAAGGCTCATTAGAAAGTCTGGTGAAAACAGTAAGTTGGCACTCTGCTGAGATAGACAGAGGGCAGCTTCGTGCCTTTTACAGAGAAATGACTCACTTCTGTGGATTGTGGATGGAGTCACTGGCTCTCCCTTCTGAAAGCTGTTCAGACTTTAGTGAACAACAATATATATACATAATAGGATTACACTCCAAAATGAGTAAGCTATGAACCTAACAGTCTCAATATGTTCATTACTGCTGACTGTAATCATGGGGAAGATCCTGATGCTGTTCCACACTCTCAAACATGCTCTGCTGCTATTACTGTTAGGGCATAGCCTCTTTTAAACATGTATTTTTCACATTTATTTTTCATCATTTTAATATTTATTATTTGAAGGCACAGTGAAAAGTTTTGTTAGAGCTCTGATAAATTTATCACTACAAATATTCCTTAGAAATAATGTAATTTGCAACAGGACCATGCCATAGATTTCACAAGTTATTTTGTTTCAGGCTTCTGTTTAGATTTTTCGGGGCCCAGAAATTAGCCGGACTCTATATTTGAACAGGGCTGTTTCTTTTACTCATTATAACAAGTTGAGTTAAAAACCTGGAGGACATACAGTACAATGCATAAGGGGGATGTTCGAAGGCTTCAGAGTTTGCATTGCAATTGAAAATTCTAAAAAGACTCCAGAAATCACAGACTGCTCCTTTAAGATTATGCTGACAATGAAAAAAAATACAACAATACATGCTATTCATTGTCAAAGTTCTGTCTAAGAGTAATTTATTCCCACTATCACCCATTTTACATTCATCTACTACTTTTAAGGCAATAGTTCCTTAATATTTATCATCGTCTCAGGTGTTCATGCCACTTCATAAGTGTCCAAAATTTATTCTGTCTTTTCCAAGTGTACCATTTTAAATGGATTTCTATTGAATATAATGCAAACAGTGCAGTATATCAAATTGAAAATCACTAATTTTAGCATCTGGTAGTCCTTCTCCTTGGTAGGTTTCCTCATTTGCTTGGAACAAAGCTTTTAATTCTTCCAACCTGAGGTCATTGTTTTATAATAAAATATCTGCTCAGTCTTACTTAAAAATTTAGAGCTGACACTTCTTTTAAATTACACACGTGGGGTTTTCTGTCCTTCTTTCTTCCGATTTTTTTGTGCTGCTACTTTGAAGGTGTAATTCCATGGCCTCTAAATGAGCCTTAAAATAGTCCCATAAGCCAGCCTGACATCACATGTTAAGTATTATCATTATACACTAGAGTTTAAGCTTTCACCACGAAACTGAACTGGAACTCTTAACCGTGAAGGATATTATCATCTATTAGAAGTAATCTCTTTTGTTAAGATGGGTTATTAAAAAGCAGATAGTGATTAGCTATAGTCTTAGTCTTAGTCATAGCACATTGTTCCTCTTAATACCGATCATGTTCATTCATTTTTCTTTGCCATTGAACACGATAATCCTGGATGTAGATATTAATATACCCCCCGTACACAATACAGCATGGTTCTTCCTGGTTTTATATGCTGTAGCTCATCTCCACAATGTAGGAAGCCAGGGCACTTAATGAATCATTAGTAGAAGGGTTCCTAATCTACAGGCTTTTTTTATTTTTAGATTAATTTCCAAGAAGGGAATGCAGTGTGTAAGAGTGTGTAGCAGTAAAAGCCATGGCTAGTCAGTGAGCCACTGTCATTGCTGTTGGTGAAAGCATGAGAGCCCATGTCCCCGATGCCACAGTGCCATGGAATGAAGATGAAAGTGAGGTGTATGCTGTAATCAGATTGTCTCCTGCAGTTGGGCCTTGTATTCATCTTGTGCCAGCAGCCCAGCAGCCCAGGCCCTGGAGCACAAACTCCGCACCACATAAATCACAATCGGCCTGCAGTCAGCTCTCATTCCCACCACAGCACTGAGAGGCCCAGCTCAGCCTAGCAGAACCGTGCTTTAAGCAGACCGGTGTTGCACCCACCCTGGCCTGCCCCTTATTTACACACCCTATTGTTGTTTTTTTCACTTAGAGAAGCCTCAAATCAAGATGGATTCCTTGCTAACAACCTAATGATTTTGTCTTCAGGGGAATCATCAGGACTTTCTTGGTTGGGTTTTCCACTGAGGCCTAAAAGGAGCACAAGACAGGCTTTTGTCAAGGTTGGTCATGGTTTCTGCATGACTGGCCACTATGGCCAAAAGATCCACCAGTTTCTATAGTAGTACTGGATGTTCTGGATATTTCTAACTTGACGTTTCTTGTTGGACCATAATTTTTGTATGTCTTTTAAATTCCTGACCATGATATGCTATTCAGTATGTTGTTCGGTCACAACCTAGACATCTATCTAAGCGGAGCCGCAGGAGCAAGAAAAAGACATCTGCTGCCCTGTCTGTCCACGCTGGCTCTCACATTGCAAATGAACACACCTAGCCTGCAGCCTCCGATCAGATGCCATGAACCGTGAGCAAGTACGGAGATTTACTCTGGCTTCTTTTCCACAAACCAGCTGCTTTCCATATGGCAGAGAACTAGCTGTCAAAATGTTTAGTGATATACAGAATATGCATCTTTTTCAGCATGCCACCTGATTGGAGGTCTATTTCTGTTCGAATCCAACCAAGTCTTGAATATGAATTCGCTCTCACTGTTTATAACAAAACTAGAAGAAATAACACAAAGACTGAAAAATTAAATAAGCCATTGAGGTGATATTTGCTGTGTGGTATTTCATATGATATTTTAAGGTATCCTTCTGCGCTTTTCAGCTGAAAATCTATCCACTGTGTGTGTAGTGTATGCACAATTTCCATGTTAACTGTCACTGTACTGAGAAAAAGCCTATTATAATGGAGCCTTTATAGATGCTATTAAAATCAGCAATAGCAACTTCAAAAATAGCAAGAAATACTAACTAAATAATAGCAAGAAATTTGAATTGAAAGATTTCTTAAGGGGAAAAGAACAATATTATTACAAACGTTTAAAGATTTCTGAGTTCTGGTAATCAACATTTTGGTGATCAATATTATTTCTGTGTCATAACCTGAGGTAAAAGTCGTGTCATTGAGAACACAGAACATTTCCGAACAGCAAAACATTAGAATCTCGGTTCTTGCTAATTATACATATGCTGCAGATGCTGTGGAGGTTACAGTATGCTGAGAAAATTGTCAGCATACTGTTCAGTCAGTTCTGTTGACTAAAGATCTCAGACATTTTGACAGCCGCTATCTTATTACAATCAGAATTGATTTTAACTGTATGTTAAACTATGGCTTGTTTACTGCTGCCATGTGATTGGTTGATTGGATAACTGTATGAATGTGCAAGTGTACAGTTGTATACATACATACACCAATCAGGCATAACATTATGAGCAGTGAGAGATGAAGTGAATAAGACTGATGATCTCCTCATTATGGCACCTGTTAGTGGGTGGGATATATTAGACAGCAAGTGAACATTTTGTCCTCAAAGTTGATGTGTTAGAAGCAGGAAAAATAAGGATAAGGATTTGAACGAGTTTGACAAGGGCCAAATTGTGATGGCTAGACGACTGGATCAGAGCATCTCTAAAACTGCAGCTCTTGTGGGGTGTTCCTGGTCTGCAGTGGTCAGTATCTATCAAAAGTGGTCCAAGGAAGGAACAGTGGTGACCCGGCGACAGGGTCATGGACGGCCAAGGCTCGTTGATGCATGTGGGGAGGGAAGGCTGACCCGTGTGATCCGATCCAACAGACGAGCTACTGTTGCTGAAGAAGTTTATGCTGGTTCTGATAGAAAGGTGTCAGAATACACAGTGCATGATGGGTCAGGGCTGTTTTAGCAGCAAAAGGGGGAGCAACACAATATTAGGCAGATGGTCATAATGTTATGCCTGATCGGTGTACATATACAGTACATATTACTGGGGAAAAAATATTGGTCAAAATCCAATTTTTTTTTAAAAAAAACTAGGCTTTATTTGTCACATATACATTACTGTAGAGTGAAATTCTTTCTTCACATATCCCATCCTTGGAGGGTTGGGGTCAGAGCGCAGGGTCAGCCATGATGGAGTGCCCGTGGAGCAGGGGGCCTTGCTCAGTGGCCCAGTGGTGGCAGTTTGCTAAGGCTGGGGCTTGATCCCTGATCTTCCGATCAACAACCGAGAGCCTTAATCACTTGAGCTACCACTGCCCTGTTTTTGTCTTCAATCCAACAGATTTTTGCAGACCAGACATATAACCAAATACAAACCAATGTTATTAGACTTCAATGAGTAAAGGGTTAGATAAGAAAGATCAGAGAGAGAGAGAGTATAAACTGTTCATCTATAGTTTTGCTCAACAACAGTTTATGATTTCCAACGCTTATTGGTTGAAAGCCTTAACGTGAGCAGTTCCAGTTTACTTTGAGCTACCTTTACCGCAAATTCCTTATCACTAAATAAAATAGTCCCCTCTTTGAAAGGACAAACTAAACAGCTTACAGAGTTTTATATATATATATATATATATATATATATATATATATATATATATATATATAAACTGGCAAGAACTCTCTTACTACTTCCATTGAGATTTTTTTTGTCTTGCTAACTACAGGAAGCTGTGTTGAAATTCTAGTCCGTGTTAATCCCATGTATATTTGCAGAAGATTGAATAAAGAAAAAAATTGCTAGAATATTTCTCCAACTTTTATCATTTCCTTGAGAAACCCAGTGTATTTAAGTGAACGCACCAGGTAAGACACCAAGATGTGTGTGGAGCTGAGTGCAGATGCTTCAGGGTCGAACTGAGTTTTCACAGTTTTCTGGATCAGTTCTTTACATCATGAGATGCAGTGGAGTATTAATCCACCATGCCGCATGTCACATGCCCCTCAGCGAGAGCAGATCTATGCTTCTATTTTCACCTAGAGGCTGCAGGAAATAGGCTTACCACAGCACCACATCTCAGCTAAACGAAAATAAGCTCCATACACCAGACTGGTCACAATCTCATCTGAGACCAGACAGTTTTGTTTGTTCCAGCTATGATTAGAGATTAGACGGAGAGAGTAGCAGACACCTGAATCCCTAAAGGCTGATTCTGCTGTCATTAACATGCTGCTCGAGTCTTAACACCAGTCTCCTGTGCATCGGTGCAATGCTGCAAAATATTAACCAGCTATGAAAGGTGTCATGCTGTGAATTCAATACCTCTACACATCAGTAACAGGTGCCAGGGAATGAATAAAGTTAAATGAACATGTCAAGGTGTTTTAGGGAGAGCTAAAAAAAAAAGAAAAAGAAAAAGAAAAAAAAAACAAGCCGAAAAATAAACCGATAATTAAAAAAATGTCACAGTAAAGTGGTAAAGTTTCAGACTTTCAGCTTTTCCATCCTGTTCCACCATGTTACTTGATCTGCCGTAAATGTGTCTTCTTTTCATGCTTTCATGGTCATTTTCCCAGCTGCTGCTTATCAAAGGCTATTTCCATGGGAGGAAGGGAGTAAGTGACATATAACAGGATGGGGAAAAGGGGACAGAAATCCATGGTGCAGTCACATCAGTAATTAACAGATGCTTTGGCTCGGGCTTAATTTATTATGCAGTGCTCTTAGTGGCCCTGCCCCCTGACACTCAGCAGAATGAGATCAGCTCCCTGCAGACACCGTGCATCTGAATAGAGCTCTTTCTGCTTCTGCTCAATCGTTTGTGTGTGTGTGTATGTGTGTGAGTGTGTGTTTGCAAGGCAGAGGAACCATGTCGGCCTCAATAGACTGACTGTACCACACAGATAGGAGGAATCTTTTGTGTGCCATGGAAGTACTCGAAAATCACAAAGGTACAAATCTCATTTAGTGTCAGTCGATTGTGCTAGCTGCTCGATGCAGAATGAAAGGGGGGGGGGGGGAGAGGAGGTCATAATAATGCTGGTTAAGCTTGTGCTATCAGGCTCATGTCTCACCGCCCTGCAGGGCTCGTGCACGGCCTCACGCTGCTCGCTAAAATAGCGTTTAAAGACTTTAGCTCTGCTGGTGTAAACATATTTGCTGCGACACGGATTTTCGCTGCGGATATCTGGATCAAAACATCGGAATGCAAACACATAACTGTTGTTTGTGGTAGCAGATAAATAGCTAAATGATTTTTTTGCATGTGGTTCGACTTGCAGATGAGGGCAGAGCTATGAAAGACTGAGAGATTCTATGATGTTTGCAGTGTAGTGTGGGCTTCTGTCAATAAATGTACGACTGCAGTGAGCTCCATTTCTGTGGCGTGGCTTTATACAATATAATATTCAACATTATTTTTCATTTTGTCTAATAAACACAATCAACAGTTTTAATTGATGCTACTTCACAATGAAGCTTTTAAAACTCCAGCTCTGGTTTGGTTACGTGTTAATAAAAAATAAATCTGTCTCTCATCTTTAAAACTATTTCAGGTTACTTGAATATATCTGAAGATCCCCAAATACAGAATAAACATTTTTAGTTTATCTCCTGATGTGGGTGTTATATTGTTTGAAAGATATTTAATACAATTGAAATAGAAAGACGCCAGTCTACCACTGACTAATCTTTATTGACAAAATAACTCATGATGGAGGCAGCAGAATGAAGTCAGATGTTTATAGGAACATTTTGTCTACCAATTTTCAGAGAAATGCATCTAAATTAATATTGAGGAACTTCATCATGCAGCAAGACAATGATTCAAAACACACTGCCAACAAAACAAAGAACTTCATCAGGCGCAAAGGTAGAAGGTTTTAGACTGGTCAAGTCAATCACCAGATCTTAACCTGATTGAGCAAAATTTCACCCCCTGAAGAGGAGAGAAGGGGGAAAAAAACCCTGAAACAAACAACAACTGAAAGAAACCAACAAGTTGTTGATATCACCCAGTCACAGACTCAGTTATTGCAAGGGATATGCAACCAAATTTTATGCATAATTTACTTTAGCACTTTATTTTATATACTTTTGCTCACCTAAAAATTGCTATAAAGCAACAATAACAAATCCGAAAACACAATAACAAATCCAAAAAACAATAGCAAATCTAAAAAAAATAATAATAACAAATCCAAAATACACAATAAAAAATTCGAAAAAACACAATAACAAATCCAAAAAACAATAATAATAACAAATCCAAAAAAAAAATAACAACAAATCCAAAAAAATAACAAATCCAAAAAAAACAACAACAAATGTAAAAAAAACAAAACAAATGTAAAAAAAAACCCCAAAACAATAACAAATCTAAAAATAATAATAATAACAAATCCAAAAAAAATAATAACAAACGTAAAAAAAAACAAAAAACAATAACAAATCCAAAAACAAAATAACAAATCCAAGAGCACAGGTAGGTATAATTTGCGAATGGAATTCTGTTTGTGATTGGATGAAACATGTGTCACTCAAAATATACAAGAAGTAGGAAATTGTGTATCTAAATTTATTTCTTGTACATGTCTGGAGTTCTGCGTTCACTTTAAACCATACGGTTTCGATAGTGCAACTTTAAATTCTTTTTTTTTTTTTTAAATAACAAACATGTATATTTATATTTATAAGAAAATGGAATTCATTCAAAGCTACTTTGAAGATGGATGTTCATATGCCATGATTTTGGATATACTGATAGCGGAATCATGGCATAAAGATCAGTTTGCAATGTCTAAAAACACACCTATTTAATTTAATTCAATTCAATTCAATTTTATTTGTACAGTATAGTGCTTTTAACAATGAACATATCAGCTTAACAGAACACAGGAACAAAAACCATACAAAAAGTCCTAGACAATATCATCCCTAGTGAGCAAGCCTGTGGCAACTGTGGCAAGGAGAAACTCCCTTAGATGGTATAAGGAAGAAACCTTGAGAGGAACCAGACTCAATTTAGATATATGGCATGTAGAGGTGCATACAGAATTATTTTTCGAAACCTTTCTCCTCTCACTCCTGAACAAATTCTTCCCACGGCTATTTTTGTTTGCCTTTAAATTTAAAATCATTTAAATTGATCTTTGCACTGTTTGTCCTTGTATACTGCATTGTGTAGTGTTCATCTGTATGAAAGTGTATATTCCTTACCACAGGTCGCACATCTCTATCCAATCCCACTCGGCTAGTTTAGAGCCTGTAGCAGCATGTGCTAGCTGTCAGGGTCTGATCCAGGTTTGTTATCGAATGCTAGTGAGGGTGGGGTTGAATACGGTGTAGGTGTTGTAACCTGTCTGGCAGGGGTGCAATCATTTTAATTGTAATGTAGGAAAGTGCACATTAAATGTGAGGCACTTGTTACAATGACAATAGAAAAAAAAAATCCTACTGCTTGATTGTAAGGCCTTTTGTAAATCAGATCAATACCCATTATCTTACTATTTTTTAGCATGTAATGGATCTAGGCTGCTCTTTTGCAGGCAGTTAATTCCCAACAGCTGTAATGAGAGACAGAGACAGGACAGCTCATAGGCCACTGACACCGCTGTTCGAAAATAATCATCCCTCCTTACGGGAACATCCATCAGCCACGGTGTCATGTTGTGACTTTGTGCTTTGACTGATGTGCTAATCACCGAGATTGTGAATAGATTAGCCTGGATACGCACCATGTAGGATGCGGTCTCACATGACTTGTGTCCTTTGCCATTGTCCGAAGAGAACCGTTTCATGGCTGAGACTCTACTGGTTCACTGGAACACAGTGCCATAGGTGAGTGAGTCTTTTGTGCCTTACCAGCCCAGAGGACACACACTGAGAGACACTGGATTAGAAGTCTGCGTTAGCTCTCAGCCAAGGAGTGGGATTACTACAACAGGATTGGTATTGACAGCTGTTTCTTCCATGCAGGGTAACAACTGACCATTCTTTTAGTTCTGGTCTATGCTGATTTTACTATAGCAGACACAGGTACATTTCTGGCATTTGGCAGACACCCTTATCCAGGGCGACTTACAAATTATCTCAATTTATACATCTGAGCAACTGAGGGTGAAGGGCCTTGCTCAAGGGCCCAGCTTGGTGGACCTGGGATTCAGACTCACAACCTTCCGGTCAGTAATCCAACAGCTTCATCACTAAGCTACCACATACCTGTTACCCAGTTATATAGACCCATTAGGATGTTGGATGTGAACATTTCCTGAAGCTCATGAATTCAATGTTCTCCTGCCACATGAGTGGATAACTGCAGAAAACAATATGTATAATATGAAATGGCCAGTATAGATACAATGAAGCTTTACATGGTTAAAGATGAAAACCATTAATATTGTAGCTTTTTTGAACTTCATGTAAAAGTACTACAAGTAGATTACTCATACTCAGAGTCTAACTCTGTGTCTAACAAAACAGGTTGGGAAACCTTGTGCTAAATTAACCATATTAACCATAATAATAATAACAGTAATTATTATCATTAATATTATTATCATTTTTTACAGTCTTTTCATGCACATGGCAACTCAAAGATAAAAAAAAATAACTGAACAAAATGAGTAAGATAAAATTGTCAGTATGTCCAAATCTAGAAAGAATTAAATATATTAAATATAACAAAATATTCTTTCCACAACTACAGTCTAAAAAAAGCTTACATATAAGTTTTAATAAAAAAATATATTTTTAAAAAAAAAAGTAAAATATACATTTTATAACATGATAGACTGCATTTTTGTGCAGCTGTACACATCTGTAAAGAAAGATTAGACTGATGTCTTTAAGCGGTAGTGTGTTATATGTTAATAAATCTACGATACTATCAGAAATCATGGTATGAATATTATTGTGGGTATTGTGGACACTTTCCTAATATTTGCTTTACTTTTTACTTGGATCTATTTCTGGAAGATCATTTGCTTGGTTCCAGAGAGTGAGCAGACAGCTTGCGTTTTCCTGGGCGTCTCTACCCAATGTGACGAGCATGTCTGACAACCAACAAAAAAAAACCCCATAAAAAGACGGACTGTAATCATATGTACGCTGGCGTTAATGGCAGCTGTCAGGACTCTCTGGGGTCCACTGCAGCTCAGATTGCCTAGTGGTTTGAGCCTCTTGCATATATACGTACAAATGCACGTGCGCACACAGAGCAGGAAATTGTGTTCTTCTTGTTTGCCTGACACCTTTCACAACCTTTCCAGTGATAGATCTCGACATCGGGCTGTGTTTGACTTTGCAGCCAGTAAATGTGAGAATTCGACTGTCAGCAACTGGAAATCATCAGCTGTCCCCACTGTGATCTTTCGAGATGTGTGATGTGTTTGGGTGTCCGTGTGTGTGTGTGTACACGTTTGTGCTTTTAACACTCCAGCGATGGTGTGAATTATTGCAGAGCTTTTATTGAGAGAGGCACGGCTGTTTGCTCCATAAATTTTAGGAGATTTTAATGGAACTTATGCGCTGAGGATTTTCTCCTGCATGGGGTAATTTCTGGTGCTGAGGCTGATGGGGCAATAATTTTTGTATAGCCATGCAAGACTATTGCAAGTCTTCCATTTACTTACTGGACAATGACAAAAGTGGCAAACTTTTAAAGGAAGCAAGCTCAGAGGTTGAGGCTAGGTGATGGGGACAGATTAGACTGATATGGACCAGATATTCTTAGAACAGTGCATCCTTACTATAAGAAAGCAAAGAAGATGAACTTTTGATTGGTTAGGGGCAAAGGGGGCAGGCAAGATGGATTTTTGATTGGGTAAGGGAGCATATAGAGTCCGTTCATTCGCTCTTAAAGTGGGTCCATCCCATCAGGGACTGCCATGATCAATGTGGCCATTACTGATCCACCTGGGCTTGACTGGCCCTGTGCTCCGGCACAGACACACGGCATAAATTAGAGGGAAATGGACTATAAAGAGGAGCCGGCTTACTTCCGTTGCAAATGTAAATCTATGGAACAAAATATATAAACAGGCTTCGGTTAGTACTGGCTGTGACACAAGATATCAGTTAAACTGATAATGGACTTTGGCATGGAAAGTTTGCATTTCTTCCATAAGCGAAATAAATAAATAAATAACTTTGACAATTTCACACGGAGGTATCACATTTCCAGAGAAGATTTTACGTGGGAGTGGGAGTGTGGAGCCAGCAGCCTTTGCATCTTGATGCAAATGTGTAAAAATATTAACGTTCCCCCCACAGGACCAGAAGCAACAGAATCCTGGCTACATGAAGGCTTCACGCTTCATCTGACAGTCAGACCAAATGTTACATTCTCTCTCCTCGGCCTGCGCCGTGTTTGGAGACTTGAATGACTGTTTGCTTGTTTTAATGGATTTGGCGCATGGAAAGGCTCCAGGCATATATAACAGTGGTAGAGAGAGAGAGAGAGAGAGAGAGAGAGAGAATGGTCAGAGTGTTAAGAAAAGGCAGTACACCATGTGGGGGAGCTGCAGGACCAATTTCCTTCTAACCAGCGACAGGTTTAACAGATCGGAACGGTAGATTCAGGGACACATTCGTTTTCTGCTCCCCCTCCCTTCCCCCATACCCTTCTCCTCCTCCTCTTCTCCTCTATGCCATCTCTTGGACAGTCAGGCAGCATTGCTTCATTGCGCAGTAAAGAGGAATGGGACAGGGCCTCAGCTTTGTGTGTGAGGCCTGCAGAAATGTGTCTCCTTTCTCTTCGCGTCTCGCCGCTGAGATAAGATGTCTGCCGGGGGCATGTCAGTTTAACCCCAACAGATAAGGACAATATTCATTCCTCTTTGTTGGGCTGTGTATACCCAGAGCTCTTTCTCTGACGCAGTGACCTGTGCAGCCAGACGATGACGGCCAGAGCAGAGAAGTGTGAAAGCGAGTGTCACTGTAGGAGGGACTGACGGGTAATCAACAACTTCTCAGTATAAAGACGCAGGAGCTCTACGATAGAGATTAGCCGAGTCGAAGATGCGGCAGGATTTGCAGGGAGGTCTACAGCACATACGTTGAATTCTCTGTGTAATTGGAATAGACGCGGTTATGCAATTGATGGCAACTAATAGAAATACCAGTTGCCAGTTCATAGCTACACTCATTTGCAATTTTAGTGGATACACCCACACATAACTGACCTTTTTACATATTACATTTCTGACTGTAGCCCATCTGTTATGCAGTTTGTCAGCTTATAGCCTTTCCTTCACTTGAAAGGAAGCACTGATGAGCAGATTTTTTATTATTTGAGTAAGCGAGCATGATCGCAACATAGTAGTGTGTTAATCTGAGTTAATATGAGTGAAACGAATGTAGAAGTAGTGTTCACCTATATACTACATATCAATTGGCCAATGAGTTACATCAATCCACTCACATGTAACTCAGTGTAAAATACTTACTTTCCAATAGACGTTAATTAGCTTTTAGTATTAGATGCATTCCGTTTAATTTAATCACATTGTCCTAAGCACCGGGTAGCATTGCCCCCCTGTCCAGTCCTCAGGGTGGGGTTTTTCCCGATTGGTTTCCTCAAGTGATTTATTTGCAAAATGTAAGGTACCAGAATTCCAAAGTAGCGGTAATGGAGCAAGTGAACAGGAACAGAAAAGGTCCTAGAATATATAGACACAAAAATGCTCCAAGTGCTTTATATAATACAGTAGGGCTGAATGCCATCATGGACCTAGGGCCAATAGCATAAATTTAAAAACAGCAGTAGAAAGAAGGATGGCGTCCTCAACAGTTCAGTGACTGCGTGAGAGGACTGGAGAAGTCCCCTGCATGTTTACTATGTGTTAAGCTTCATAATGTGCGTGTTCAACCCCACAACAAACATTTTGCTAATAAGTACATTATGCCCTACAAATACTGAGAGTAATGAAGGAGCATTTAACTTGTTTACTTATCCAAATGAGTCCAGTGCTAGGATTTGTTCTGCTTGTCTGTGACAGTCCTGTGTTCCACAAGTTGCTCTACTGTTGCTTCATTCTTTAGTACAATAAAAATGACAACATGACGATAACGTACACTTTGATTACTAATTGCAGAAAATGAGCTAAAAGGGAGATGATACAGCAAATATGATCATTTATTAAATGTTTAGAATTATAACATTTTAGTAAAAAGATACGGAGGTGATTGATCCACATGAATACGTTTTGGAACACTGACACAGATCAGGCACTAGAACATGCCAGGAGGTGGAATGGTTACACTTAACTGCCCCTAGCTGTGTGTGTGTGCACACAGTGCCCCCAGATAAACTGCCGTCCCATCCAGGATGTATTACCAGCTCTATTTGGATGAACGATGAATGAATGTCCTTCAAACACACACACACACACACACACACAAAACTTGTAAATATCTCTCTCAACTGACAGACTGTTTCCATTTAGACTAAATGACATCTAAAACCATGCAAAAACACAGACCATGTGCTGCTGGCAAACTTACTCCAACTGCACCATTTTAAACACAACCTTGTTTTCAGTCAATTAAACTTGCTGTGAACCAAATCTCATTGGGGTGGCCGGAGAGTTAGCAAATGCAATATGGTTAATGGCATCATTTAGCAGAGAACGGGAGCGTGGGCACTGGATGCAAGAGTGCTTCAGAAGGGCCTACTAAAGGGAAGAGAAAGAGAAACATTACAAAGTGTAATTACTTTAAGCACCATTAGGGATGCAATAACTTGGAGGGGGAAACAAAGTCCAGCTCTGTCACACCACGTGAATTGGAAGTAGCAAAAGTAATAGTCCTTTTTATCTCTGTCTGTTTCAGATTAAGCAAGCTGGGATAAAATCGAAGCCTGTTATCTTTCAGGTTCCACTGCTGTTGCCGTGGTGGATCTACTGCGACTTCAGGAGACTCATCTTCTGCCTGGTTGCAGGCAAAGAATCATATCCTTTCCAGATCATATAGTCCTTTGCACTGTAGTTATACATCTGTCGACTTCTATAAAACATGGCCCAAGACAGCAGTTTGTACGTCTACATGGAGAGAAATGTGTAGTCTTTTGGAAGAGGAGTTCTTTGCCTGAATCGAGCTGGTATAAAATGATTCAGACACTGATATTTTAATAAAGCATCTAACCTTCAGAACACTGTATCTGTGTACTGCCAAGAGCAGGCGAACCTTTTTTTTATTTGAAGACCTTTTCAAACGTGTGATTTACAGAAAGATTGTTAACTTCTAAACGAACTCGAAATACATGTGGTGGATGACTTCACTTGACTTCACTAGATGGTAGCTTTCGGGACGGTCAAGGAAAAAAGTTTAAGAGAAAGAAGCACAGCAAGGGCACAGGGGGGAATGGGACAGCTGCAATCAATAGCACTTGACAGTTATGGTCTGCATATTTATTCTCGCCTGTTATTTTTTGCTAGTCCCCAGTGTAGACCGAGGAGAAAAAGTCTAGCTTGGTTGCGACAGTGCAGTATGAACCTGTTCTAATGAAAACTTTGAAAATTAATCGATAATGGAGTCTGCAACGCGTCTCAGCAGCTCCTTACTTCCAGATCATCACCTCTTGTATTTCAAACCAGGTGGCTGAACAATCGGAGAGCAAGCCGTGATGGATAGCATTTTCACGGATAGCTCCCTTTTCACCGATTTTAATCTAAAATTGAGAGGTGAAAGCCACCCGCAGATACAGCGCTGTATAAAACCTGCACCGACGAGGACTCCTCTTTTCCTAATGCCTACCCTTGTACCTGCAGCTCAGCTGGAGTGATGCCTGGGTAAAAGCCTTGGATGAGGCTCAGGTGGGCTTTTGGAGGCCAGGATAGACCGAAAAGCATTCAATCTCAGCCGAGCTGCTTCGGCACGGCTACTTAAAAGTGGAAGCGAAGGTGCCACTGTAATCACACTTGCAATGAGTTGTCTCCAGTTATTTGAGTGCTCACAGACAGCTGTTTGTTGGTTTTGTCTCTATAACATCTCTGGAAAAGGGGCCAAGAATGAGAAAGTGGGCCTCAGTGGGACGCCACCCACAGTCCCCGGTCTCAGAATAAATCAATAAGGACATGGCAATGCGCAAGCCAGAAAGGGAGGAGATGGAATTTACTCGGTCGACGATAGATGGGAAAATTACCTTGCTACAATTGCCATGTGGGACCAGATAGCAAGGCTAATGTATGGGCTGTACAGAAACGGTAAGCGAGGCAGAGAATAAGAACAAAATATCTTCCCCATCGCAGCACATGAGCAGAAAGAGAGCGAGTGAAGAATATATCTGGTCTCGACCAAAATTCTTATGCAATAAATCCATTAAGTTGCTTCATTTGTTCATTTTGCCGCAAATCACACTGGTCAGGAGAACCGGCTTTGTGGAGCATTCACCATTATGGAAGGCTCTTAAAGATAATAAGGAGTAGTAGCACATTCCTAACAGCATTCCATGTAAAATGGATTAGAACCGAGACATATACCTGAGACTTTTGCACTAAATGATGGGGGGACAAATGACAATGAACGCTCTAATAACTATGAGGACTTGAAATGAAAACAGCAATCCATCGCTGGATCTACTAATTAGTGTTACGGTGATTAAAAATGGTCTGATGGTCCAGATAAATACCTTGCTGACATGGGGCAACAGATACAAGCTGTTATCTTGTTTTTAGCTCTAAATCATTTCTGACACAAGGAATAAAATGACAGTTTGATTGATGGGAAAGATTAGAAGAGGCCCGAGATCATGTAATTATTCCTGGAGGAATGTACAGCCAGGGTTGTTACATACAATCGAAAAATGAATTCATCGCAATTTTTTCTTAAATGCTCCCTCATAAAGAGGCTTGCCAGTAATAGGGGTTAGTGGAGGTTAAAGCACTTTGCTGAAGGTCACCGCAGAAGGCGGCTCGGAAGTGAAAATGACAAGGACGTTCGAACCCGTGGCCCCGTGCCAACACCCCTGCTGACCCGTGGTTGAACCGCTACTTGTTACTCGGAGATAAATCACCCTGGATGCATGAATGCTATAAGGGAAGTTGCATTGGTCAACCTTGAAACAGGATTTCTTGTAAAATCTCCAGAGCTTATCCTTCAGTACAACTCAATGTAACTTTTCTCTTGCTATCTCTGGTTCCATCAATTTTGTCAAGTCCCAAGGAGACCGCGGTCATCAGCACTTTAAGCAAGACTGACAGGCTTTCAGCGGATAAAACACAGTTCACAGCGTTTCTTCCACTTGTCTCCTGCACATCTGACTCACCACATCACCACATATATTTTGAAGTACTTTATTAAGGGTTTTTTTTTTCCCAGAACACACATCATTTTGTACATTTCAGGTCATACATCATTCCATGTGTCATCTCGAAGCCTGCGAGATGAAGATCCCGCTTTTCAGTCATGCCTAAGATCTAGGCAGCATATGGAAGGAAAGGGTTGCTTTGCTCACAGTGATCACTACTGAGGTTGCAATGGCTATACATTTGTGTGTGTAGAGGGGTCTTTGATGCTGATGAAGCTGTAATGTACAGCAAACGGGCTAGTCACAACCGCCAGCACTGGACCATAAATTAGTGACAGCCGTGGTACTGAAAGCCGGGGCGAGCGAAGATGGCAGTGATATTTATGAGGAGGACGAAGAGGATTTTGAATTATGTTTCAGGTGCAGATGAAGTCCGATCTCAGGGCTGTCTGCGTGCTCGAATAGGAGGTTTGTTGACACAGCGGTTGAAGCATATGGGCATGTAAGTGTTTGATTGGCCATGAACCGAGCTGCCAAATACAGCAGCTGTCAGATGGCTGCTGTTTGTACACACATTGAGGACAGTTCATGGCCTGGCATTGACTGCTATAACGTTATCACACACTACAGCAGCTCCTCTTTACTTGAATTACACAACTGCTGGAGTAAATATGAATGATTTGCCAGATCTTCTGTATTTGGAAACCGAGCAGTGCACTACCTCAGCTTCTCAAACATTCACAGACAGCAGATGCACTACTGCAAAGAGGCTATTTTAAACTCCCTTGATGGTGGATGAACACAGCCTTGGAGTATGCACATTAAACCTTCAGCAGAAGGCCACAAAGCAGGATGCCCTGTGGCTATTTTACAGAAATACGACAGAGAGAAACAAGAAATCGGAGCAAAAGAAGCACATAAGCAGGAAAGGATAGAGATGATGAACAGGTTGACAACCAGAAGAATTATGTTGCTGACAAAACTACCGCAGTTTATCAACATCATTTTGTCAAATGCTTTCAACTGAGGATCGTGCCATAAAACCGATCATACTAATGGGACACAACAGGTTAAATATCTATAGGTGATGCTTGATTTTTTGGCATGGGATTTACGTTCCTAAGAAACAATGTTCCACAGTGTAATGTCCAGACTATTACATCACTAACAGATTGCTATCAGCTACACTATGCCCCAGTGCTAGACTGCTACAAAACACTTAATATATTACACATTAAACAGTTTAGCTGCAGGAATTAACAGCTAAACATTACAAGAGTTAAATACTAATCATTTCCAGAAAATAGGTAAAGTAACTAAATATATTATGTTTAATAACAGCCATATACGGCAGGATAATATTGGGTACTTCACTTCCAGTAAAGAAAATATTTGCACATTATGCTTGAACTTTGGGATAGTGCTGCCCAAAACATCAAGACCAGCTTGACAACAGAGGAAGACAGACAAAAGTCATGCTTAACAATTAAACTTCAAACATTTTGGGTGGAGTAGGAGGAATAATGAACAACTTGGTCACTCTAAAAGAAGGAATTTGTTTAAAAAAAATACTAAAAAAAATACTGTGGGGATACAGGTTTAACCCATCTGAGCTCTTGCCATTGCGATTTCAGCGGTCTGTAAATAGACACTTAGATGCCATCTACTCAGCCATGGTGAAGACCAGTGTACTAATTATGACACTTCCAGTGAACTCTATAAACGGATGTGTAACGGAAGTGGAAACCACATCCTGTCAACCCAAATGTGACCCGAAGGTTTGGGGACCATCAAGTTCAATTTATTTTTTCTTTCCAGTGACAGGCAGCTCTATATTGCATTGAGGGCGTAAGGTTCCTCAAAGACGGACTGCTCTTCAATCCCTCTCGCAAACAGCTTGATCAACTGGCAGTGCACTCTGGAAAGACAGAGACAGAAAGACAAAGATCTGTCAAATGTCACTTTGGATAAAGAAAGCATTTAAACATATGGAAAAAACTGGATTAATGGATGATGGCCACGGTTAAGATGGATGTCTTGAAAAGTTCACTTGTAATGAGACAAATATAAACATGATGTGCCTGAACTCCTGCAATGCTGGGATTGTTGTTTACAAGCCAGAAGCCATTATGGCACCAGCAGATGTTCACAGTTCTCACAATACTAACTCAACGTAAATATTTATTATTGTGTTTCAGTATGACAAATACCATGACAGCATAAAATGTACTTTTTTAAAAAAAGTATTTTTAAAAAAATTTTATTTTTAAAAAAACATAAAAAAATGATGTTTAGTTATATTGTGAATTTTAGAAGTTAGAAGTTTATCGTTTTCTTTGATTCAAAGTTACTAACAAGAAAAATCCTTAGAGACAAAAAAAAAAATAAAAATCAGAGCTACATGTTGCTGGAGAGGAAAATTAAAAGCATAAAATGTTCTGCAGATGTCCATATTAAACATGCGAGAGTAACTGCTACCAGAACAAATGTCAGGGCTTTTCCCTTCAGTATATTGGCTTTTGCACAGTGAGTATTATATTTATGCTTGTGACTGAACGCTGCTTTCGACTGAGAAAACAAATCATTTTCAGGCATGGAGAGAAAACTAACCACTATGGCTAAAACATACAAGTTGGCACCGTGGGTTATGATTATTATTAAATAATATGATGTTTTACTTGCATTAGATTGTTTTGCATTAACCTGCAGCTGTCCCTCAGCACTGGCTCACTGATGCTGCAATGCTGCACATGGGCTTTTAGCATTCCTTAAGAAACACCAATTTCCTTTTTCTTGCTTTATTTCGATTTTCTGAATTGTTCCTGTTTGAAATTTTCATTAAGGGCTAAACAAACCTGGTCAGTGAACTGATTCTGCACTTCCCCAAATAGTATTAAAGCAGCTTGCAGATTTATTGATTCATTGCCATCCTGCCACCTAAAGGTTTTAAATACTGGAAGAAAAAAAAAATAAAAAAAATCAATTCCCTTTAGAGATTTTCCATTTATGTTGGAAACGTTTATTAGAGGAACATGTAACTCCTTACATTAACCCAATAGTTATTAACCCACACACACTGCTGTTCTTGTATTAGGTATTTTTGCATTATTAATACTAGTGTCTGACCATTTTATAAAACTATGTAGTGAACACATTATTAATATAAATTCAGATTAATTAAGAACACCCAACATCAAATCTCGGTTTCAATCTACTCCATTTTCCTGTGTGATCTGAAACCGTCTGCATCGTCTGTGCAACTTTAGATGAGTGTGAATTTCATTTCCTCTAACTGCACAAGACGAGGCATGTTTAGCGCTCAGGTCAGATGTAATCCTCTCTATAGCTGCCTGTCTTACGCAGCATTGTTCATCTCTACAGTTCATTTGCTGAATCATTCAAAGAACAACTAGTGAGGAGGAAAAGTCAATAAATGAATGGGCCTAAATTTTAATTAAATGGGAGTGAGCTTTTTAACAGTGGAAAGGCCAGTAATTACAGGACATTAGACAGCTATGCATCACTGATGGGGCAAATGGAGCGTGAAATAAATGTTGCATTCAGGAAAGCCATCATGCTACATAAAGATTTTCCTGTGATAATCGAGTGCTTTCTGTTATCCAAGTAGTTTTTTTTTTAAACAGTGCAATGCCCATGCAGTTTATCTCTCGGGCGCACCGTGGTTGTAATATTCCACTGGAAGTGGCTCGTGCCAGCTAAATGTGATTTACTTATCATGAGCTCGAACAGTGCAGTGAGGTAATCTGGATTTCAATGTGCAAAGGAAACTTTCCCTCTTTCAGATATGAAGAACTGAAGTAGCAGTTCATTATTTACACTTTTTCTTGCACCTACATTTATTTGCTCAATTATCAGGTATATCTACATCCAGATTCAGGTACTGTCTGTAACCCGTCTGATGTCATGGACAATATCCCAGCCACCTTTATACTCCATCCATTAATGGAACGGGATGACTGCTGAGTAGAGATTTTTTGGGCGAGGTGTGCCACTGACATGGTAGTGTGTGTGTGTGGCACTAATACAAGTGTATGAGGCTGGTATTTGAAATCCTGGATTATAAGTAAACACACCCAATTTGCTGGTACACCATGTACAGTTCAGAAACTAGAACTGAACTGTATACCATGCCAGTCTCACTGATCAGAAAGGTTTAAACAAACCCTTATGTTTGGTCCACTACCTATAGATGTACTGAATTTTATAACTAACAAACCAATGACCCAGAATGTCCATTTCCAAGTTGACATTACTACATTACTGCACTACAGGGATCTACATAATTAGCACTAATGTCTATGACTCGATACCTGACTTGAATGGCAGCGTGAGGCAGGATTTCTCCATCACAGTTCCAGCTGCTGTGCACCAGGCTGCAGTTGCATGCCGGATGCTCTCTGCATATCTGGCTGAAGAAGCGTTTACGACCAGAGCCCTCAGCCTCCCGCAGCTCCAGTTCAGAATCAGTCTCCTCGTACCTGGGCGTGAAACGGAACTGGTGCACGCGGTACACTTCCACAAACGGGTGGTCAAACTGCAACACAAACAGCACCACAAGCTGAATTAGGATCCATCCTCTCTGCTCTGATGTCATTAGAAGAGGGGGTGAACATTACCCTTTTAATCATAGTAGAATCTGCCAACTACTTTTAAGGAAGAAATGCTGCTCAATATCTATATTCAAGAGCATCTTACGATAATACTAGGGTTATGGCTTTTTGCCACAGTATTTGATCAAGTATTTATCTAAGGGGTTGTTAAGATGATCAAACCCACCATGTTTAATTGATTACTCACAGAAAATGTCTTTTATTACCAGTGCCAGGTCTACAGTTCAATAATTGTAACAAATCACAGAGGTGCGAACTTTAACCGCTTGGTTTTTATCCCTGAATGTGGAAGGATTACTAATGAGCATGTGGGCTTCTGATGAATATGGCTGAGACTTCTAAGGAACATGGAAATATAACCAGAGTGAACTGAAGTGAACCCCTGCTAACAAACAGCTGTGTCCATCTAACCAAATTTTGCTGTCGGTAGGGTGAGTCACCCATGACACACAACTCCCAAGACACAGTCATGCCTGAAAAAAGGAAACCAGGATGAGCAACCAGACAAGGCAGGGGCTGGAAAGTTTCCCTCGATTACCTTTGAGATAAATCTAATATTTCTGCCTTGTTGGTTTTATGGCTCATAAATCTAATGAAAAACTCTGAGCATTCATCTAGTCATATTAGAGGCTTTCTGAACCTGAACTGCTCCCTGGCAGGAGATATATAATTTCCGGATTTAATACGAGAGCAATAGACAATGTAAAACAGTTGTTTTTTAGAGCACTGAATTTGGCATTGGTGCTTGGACAGTGGAAACTAAATCTAGTGCCCTATCTAGTGGGCAAGATAATGAAGTGCGTTTTAATTGTGATCGTTTTTGGCTCGGTTTTTGTTCAAAATTTACTGTGATAGAAGCAAGCTTGGTTAAAGTCAAGGTAAAGCCAAATAGGGAAGACAATGACGCATACTTTTATATGAAAATCAATGACTGTGGTGTGATGTGCTGTTACTGTTACCACCGCAAGTATTTTCCTATAATAGAAACTCCCGATGTCAGTGATGCCAGTGTGTTTCAGCATGTACCTGGTCGTCTTTGTTGGTGTGACGCAGCAGGTGGCGCAGGAAGTCAAATCGTGAGCACTTGCGCACCAGGATGAGGTCAGCTGTGCCATCGGCCAGGTGTGCAGAGGGAGACAGGCCTTTGGGGCTGCGAGGACAAGCACAGCTCATACATGCAGCATTGATGGCTAAAAACTTTCCCCTGATGACCTGCCACACTCCTTTAGTATCTGCAATGTAAAACACACAGCTATTGTTAGGAAACCTTGCATTTTCAGTAATTCAAATCTAACTTAGAATGGAATTGATGGGGGTACATTTTCTACTTGGAAGAAATGTGTTGTTCCACATGAAGACCAGAGGAAAATTAAATTAACCATAACTGCATTTGTACTATGTTTAGTACAATGTCTAAATGCTGAATAAAACTACACAAGACCAGCATCTGGCAAGACATTTTCTCATGCTTATTTTATTACACCTTTTGTTTAGGGTCATGTGTGTAGTACTAAAATTCATGTTACGATATCTTGTTATTCTGTCCATGGTAATTACACATAGGAAAAAAAAAAAAATCTTTAAATCTGATGACCTGGGCCCAGACACATCAGAGATGAAGGTAGCACTTAATATCATTTGTGATTACTGTATCTGACCATGTGGTCAATGTCTTGTTAATGAATGCTTTTCAAACACTGCAGTGTGATTGGTAATTATAAAAATCACACAGTTTGGTCTGAGAGTCCTAAAAGAAACAGAGATGATATTTTCCAGTGTCAGCAGGCCTGCAGAACTGAGAAAAGGAAATATATTTTTATTTGGAAATGATTGATTAAACTCTTAAGTGGCCAAAATGACGAGAGACCTTTGGCTTATGTTCATTTGATGCTTAACGGTAGCATGTATGTAAGAAGCTCATCAGGAAACAGTTATACATGGCCAGTGCTCCATTTTACTGTGATACTAGATTACTGATTAAGTACACTTAACTCTCCCAGCACGCACATACTCAAACACACACACACACACACACACACACACCCCTCTATCTCCCTTCTCCCCTTGAATTGCTTTCGCTACCAAGTCTAACCATGTCCAAATTGCAATTACAGACCTGGAGGTCTCTGCACGTGTCTCTGTAAACAGCACTTATCAGTAAGTCACAGTAAACAGACAGACCAGTCTGTAATGAAGGTGCCTGCTGTTCAGAGCTGAAACAGATAATAATCCACGAGAAGTTGGTGTGTGTGTCTGTGTGTGAGAAAGAGAGAGAGCGAGTTCCTGGGAATAATCAGTGCAGGGACAGATGGAAGGGTGGCATATCATGAGTGGAGAATATATTTGTTCACCCACCGTAGGTGGAAGTGTGGGAATAATCAGAGCAGTAAGGGAACATCCCCTGCTCCTGACTCCATGCTCATTTAAATCCCTGTCATCTTAGGATTACTATGTTAATGATAACTACTAGGTGGAGCTTAGTTCCCGACTGTAAACAAAAGAACAGACTTCATTTATCAATCATTTACTTAAATTCAGCAGGACATGTTTTCTTAGACCAAACCAATTCCTTCCAGATTCCAGAAATGCTTATTTTCTTTATATTTGTGTGGATGTTGAGAAAGGTCAACCAGCCACAAAGCTAATTTACATGTAGTCATGGTCTTCATTTGTCCAATTAATCCAAAAGTGTTCAGCAGTGTTGAGGTCATTGCTCTGTGCAGGCCACTCTAGCTTTTCCTCTCTAACCTTGGCAAATGTCTTCTTGGAGCTCGCTTTGTACACAGGGGCAATGTAATATTGAAACAGGTGAATATATGAATGTAAGATTTGCTTACTCATTATTTGCACATGAGCAAAAGTGATGAAGACTGCATCTAGTTTGTATTTATGCCTAGCGCTGTAGAAAGTCTGTTTAAACAGCATGTACCTGCAGTGATTATAGCTAAAGCCATTTTAAACCACAGATGTTAGGCACCCTGTGCTAATCAGCTTGGGTTTTTAAATGAGCTGGATGCAAGCAAAGTGTCAAAGCAGCAATCAAGTGCTTAAAAACTATCATTTTGCCTCATTTAAGATTCACTGTACAGGGTGCCAGTATAGGGCTTGGATTCTCACCGGTGTCTGAGATGCTTTCCTCATCTTTGGAAACCTGCTTGTCAAGTGAAGGCAGCCTGCAGATATTACACCTAACAAAAGAACAAGTCATTACCATTAAGCCTGGTATCAGACAACAAGGAACACCAAGATCATTTGAGTGCATCTGTTACTGCTACGCAAACACACAGACTGCTTGAGGTGTGTTTGCATTCATCTGAGTTTGAGAAGACACAATTAATAAACCATTAGCTGTTGAATATAGTAGATCTCACCCAGATCGGCACTGCAGCTTGTCTCGTGGAGTTCCTACGTTCTCATCAGCAGGAAGGAAAGAGATTGTCCCTTCATAGTAGCGATGTGACAGAAACGTTTTAACACCTGCCACAAACCAACAGGGTTCCCATTGAAAATGACAGCAATTGAAAGAATGACGGCAATAAGAGTAACTTTTGCTTTTTCCCCCCTTCTCTTTCAGTCTGTTATTACGGAGGTCTTGCTGACCTGAGATGTCATAGCGAGCTGGGCCCATCCAACGCTTCCTCTCGCTGTCAGTCAGTACATCGCCATAGAAACCGTAACCAAGGAGTGAGACAGAGTAGCGGAGAAAGGTATTGTTATGGTGGATGGAACAGACGTCCATTGGCTGGGAATCTCCTGGAAATAGAAAGATAAAAAATTAGGTCAAAATATACATGTGGCTTCCCATTCTTCTTCTTTTTCACAAATGATAGGCGTCACAGCAGTGAGTGCAAGAAAATATGATTAAAAGTGTCATCTGCCCTAGTTCCAGTTAATAATAAAAGGCTCCTGGAAAATTTCACTATGTTTGTGTTCTAAGATTGTCAGCAATCTATCTATAATGACACATGTTTAAACAATTTCAAAACTGTTGTCATGCAAGTATTTGTTACTGAAATGAATAAACTCAGCTAACAACTCCACCCTACAGCTACAATAAGTATGGGTGTGCGTGCATGGTATGCAGTTTAATGGCTACATTTACATCTCACCTTTACTCAGCAATGAAAGACCTTTAGAAGAAATATTCCTTAGAACATGCAAATTTATGTGACGAACTTGTGTTACCAGTTGTATGTCACAGTTTGCTTGGACATGCATGCTCACCTACGACGATGTGCAGAGCTGAGGTCACGGGGTCATTGGAGCCAACCGTTGCATAGCATATGCAGTCAGTCGAACCTATTTCACAAACACATTTCACAGGTCAGGGCTTTGCTACGTAAATGTAAAAATATGAAAATCAGAATCTCTCTCTCCCTCCCTCCCTCTCTTTCTCTCGCTCGCTCACACCTTCCCACTGCGCAATTTAGATGCTGGGACAATCGACCTAGCAATCGGAATAAAATGTTAGCCAAATATTAGATATGCCTGAGGTTTTTCGGTTCAGGCTTCTGTGTAAGCAAAAAATAACTTTCCCCCTCTTCTTTGTGCCGAGAACAATTTAGCTGACTCACAGAGGCGTGGAGGAGAATACTATTAGCAGCAAGGCATTGCTTTATACAGAGATGAGATTTCAGACTTCATCCTTCTTCTCTCACTCTGCTCAGTAATGAAATTCTTCTGTCTCAAATAGCTAATATAAAACCCAGTGAGAGCAGCGGTAAGCACAGAGCTCGTGCCGGCTGGAATACAACCAGGCCGGTTCTTTCAACAATGAAGAAAGTACGAGCACCGGTGAGAAGAGAGGTGAGAAAAATAAGAAGGACAAAAGAGAGCAAAACGGAGAAGAAAAAAAAAAGGCATAGAAAAAAATGTGATTAAAAAATGAATGAAAGTCTAAAGGGGATGTGATAAACCAGTGGGGTATTCCTGAGTCACAGATAGGATCTGGATCCACTGTGACTTACCAGAATAAAGCTGTTACTAATGATGAATGAATGCATGAATTAAAAAATAAAAAATGAAATGCAAAACAAAAATGGAAAACAAAGATTATGAGAAATAAAATTGGAAGAAAGAGCTTATGAAAACAGCTTTGTTTTGATGTAGGGTCAAAATCTGAGCCAGAATCAAACCTAGTTCATCAAAAACAGCAAGCTCTAGCTGTGAGGAAAGACGGATCGTCTCATTACACTTATTTTCTTCCATTAGCAGTTTAAGTCCTTCATCTTCAGTAACCACTTCAACCATGGTTAAGGTGTAAATCCTGAGTGTAAGGCAGAAATACACTCTGGATGTGACTCCAGTCAACTGTGGCTTACTGTTCACACTAATCACATCTAAGGGAACTGTAGCTTTGCCAGTGCACCTAATAACACCTTTCTGGATAGACAAAACTGTAGAAGACAGAATACCCATGTGAAACCCTACACAGCCATCTCTGGAGATTTAAGGCAGCAGTACACCACCCTTCCATTAGTATAGAAAATTCATACTGTTTATTTAAACTTTTGCACCTGAACAACAGACTGTAGCTGAACAGAATGATTCTATAAATACTGATAAAGCTAGCTTACTGCTATCTTTATCTTAAAATATGATTTTAAGCTGTGTACATTTCCACACTCTTTGGTGAACAGCACTCTATAGCTCCAAGCCCATTTCATTAATCCTTGTTAAAACGGTGTTATCAAGACTAATGGGCCCTCAGCAAAATATGGCAAAGCCAGGATGCAAACAAAAGAGCTTCTCTCTTTTTCAACTACAGTAGGAGTCACTTTGAATTATCCGTGTTACCTGAGGTATGTTAGTTGCGTCAAGACTGGTCTGTTTTCATTGCGTAGTGGCTAGAAAAGGGCCTGCTCTTAGGCCAACCAGCACACCATAACCACCTGTGATTATTTTCCACGTAACACACATCATAGCTGTGGAATTTGTGATGATGTGGAACATAGCTACGTAGAATGTACACTTCATGCCTCACAGGAAGAGTTGGTGTGGTAACAGGAAAAACAAGAAAAAGATAGAAAGCCGAAGCTATTTTCTCTAGACACCTTTACTTACTCTCGAGTATAAAGAACTCACCTGCAGGAATGATGCCAATACGAAGGCTGCAAGGTATCAGGGTCTCGTCTGAACGGTTCTGGTCTACCCCAGAGTCACACTGCGTACGGGAGATTAGGCCATGTATGATCTCGCTGAACATGCCGTCTCCTCCAACGCAAACCACCCTGTAGATTCAACAACACTGATGTTTCATCCTGTGGCCTTGTATGTCACATCTTAACTCAGAAATCTAACTTATTTGGCTAGAGAGAAAACTCTTTGGATCAAAATGTACATTAACAGTTTAGCAAGATGCCTAAACCACATGTATTTGTTATTTAGATGTGTGTTTTAAGGTATAGAGATAATATGAAATCTTAAGACATAACGTAAAATCTTAAATGCTTACAAAAATGAACATGAATTGGTGCACTGTTATAAGAAATTAATCAACAACATGCTGGTATGAAGTCGGGTCCCAAAGCCTTCTGCTTCTCTTATACCACAGCAATTTTCCATTGCACAAGAAGCTCAGAAAAAACCTACAGCTTGTAATGTTATTGAAAAACTGTACAGAGCAAAGCTGTGCATCTTGGGCACTTTCTCATTAAGGAAAAATAAGACTGCTATGACTCCTGTCATAAATGCTAGGAAAGGAAACGCCGTATCAGTGATTGCACACGTTTGAAGTGACCAGCATTCAAGCTGAGCTACACATTTAAGAAATCACAACCAAGCATCCCACAGTGCTGTGGAGTGAAAGATGATAAAGGAGTATGGGAATCCTCTACCAGAGTTAATA
Organism: Hemibagrus wyckioides; assembly: GCF_019097595.1. Taxonomy (NCBI): domain Eukaryota; kingdom Metazoa; phylum Chordata; class Actinopteri; order Siluriformes; family Bagridae; genus Hemibagrus; species Hemibagrus wyckioides. The sequence continues at coordinate 9,192,134 of NC_080728.1, forward strand.
TAAGGGATAAGGGTTACATTTCTTGGAAGCAGAACCAGGCTAATGAGTGCTAAATCCTGATACAGAAACAGCAATTCCACTCCGAAGAACTTGGCTTCTGGTCTTGTTGTGATGAATGCTGCATATTGATGACATCAAAGCTCGTTTTTCTCCATAGCAGGTTCTCCCTGTTGCCAAACAATGCTGCAGTGCCAGCCGACTGATGTGCGCTTAAATGTTAATCTAGTCTTTGCTGTGGAAGGGCAAATTCTTCACTGGGCAAATTAAGAGCTGCCACATACCCACAGTGATCTCTGCTAACTCACCCGTCGTATTTCTTTAGCTCAGCCTCCGTTTTCAAGTGGTCCCTGGCATGATTCGCCCGCTCGGTAACTATGGAAACAAATGCAAAGTTATTTTAATTGTGAGTGGCGAGGGGCAATGGCAGCAATGACATCGACTTAATCTGAAAGTTACACTGCTACTTCACTAGCGGTTCTGAAGGGTACAATTAATCCAGCTACATCGAGTGATAAGTCAAAGCTGCTGCTGCGGTAAAAAGAAAAAACCCTTAAGTACATTTCAATACGAGACATACTCAGTCAGGAGTGACAGGAGATTGTAAAATACACATGTCCTAAAAACAGATGGTTCACAAAAAGCCTCTTGTTGTGATGGTGATTATGCGACTATAGATGCAAAAACAGATGTATAGAGCTTATTAAAGCTAGCTCGGCTTCTCTAATGATTTTGTTTGTTGTTTGTGAAATGCCAACATGATAAAAGCACACTCTTCATTAATAGGCCTTATACAGTTATATATGATTGTGGGCTGCAAGTATTCTATTTACTATTTCGCAGCCTATGTGCGGAAAAAAAAAACATCCTGATGAATAATCCTCTCATGTTTACCAGCTATCAGCGCTCCCATTATCATTATCCTTGCTGATGGATAAACCTGTAAACAAAATCATATCCTTGGGAACACTTGGCAGTTACGGCTATTTGCCCACAAATATCTTTTTGCGGAAAGTGAATGCTCATTTTTTATTCAAATGTTAATGTAGACGGCTGATGGGCGCTCACCAATCACGTCGGTGGAAATACAGGCACGGGAAAAAATTGGGGCTACTTTCTGCTCATAAATCCTTTTCCCACGGTGTTTCCCTCCATAGGGATTTATGTAGACCAGCAAGCGCTTCGGTCGGATAGCTGCAAATAAGGAGATGGGGAGAAATAACAGGCTTAATTTGCTGCACAACAGAATCTTTTGTCTAGAATACAACTTCATTGCTTTTTTATTTATTTTTTTTTATCAAACTAACTTTATCGATCGTGACAAACATTCATAATTCGCCTTATTAGATGAGAACCCCTGGACTGGATATCCAGACATAGACTGATTCATTCAAGTTCCCGAATAAGTGCGTTTTGCATCTTGTGTTAATGACAATGTTTTTAAAAATCACTGTGTAATGTATTCTAGTCCTAGCATATTTATTTTACAAAAATATTTATGTATGTGCAAAACTATTGTATCAGTCCACTGTCACATTTCTGTTATTTTTTATAAATATGTTTATTTCTATGGCAGTATGGATTTTTGCTATAACACTCTAAAGTGATTCAGAAAATAATTTATCCCTATTCTGGTCCATTGTCCATTCTATTGTATCTGACTTCATAAACCAAAGTGTCATCTTCTCTAGACACAGAACACTTTACAATATATAAACCTTAGTTATAAATGGTGCAAGTTCTTTCTAGAAACTCTTAATTAAATGTTAACATTAACTTGGATCTTAACTCAATTTCAAATGGACTAAGCAGAGTGGCCTAAACTCAGTCAGTGTGAGATATATGTAGTATTTCCAGCGACAAATAAATGAAGCTAAACAAGCTTTTATGAAAGGCAATGTAATCATTATTCTAGGTCAGTTGCACAAAAGAACATTAAGGACATACTCAATAGTGAGAGTTGCTCCCTGATGGCTTGGACCCATTGCAGACACAGTGTCCTATCAGTGCAATGGAGGGTGACTTCACTGCACCGCCAGCGGTGTTTCTGAATCCTCTCCACATAGGACACTACAGAGAGAAGGTCAAAATGGCTTAAACATGTGCGGACCGGCTGTATAGCGTGATAAAGAGGGTAACATACAATTACGTGCCAATCTTTGAACTGATCTGGCATTCCTGGATAGATAACTTGCCTTCCTCTTACAACTACTGTGGGTTTATCCCGTTATAAAATTACAGTGAGAGCCTGCATAGCCTAACTCTTATTATAGAAATGAGCATGCATACCTGTGAAAGCGTGCTGATTCGACTCAACTGGACTTTGTGGAACTTTCTGCCATTTTCCTAGGTCTGTGCTCGGGCATTCTTCCTCAGTCTCCTGGACGGATATGATCTCACACACTGGCACGTAGTGGCTGCCTGCTACAATAATAGAAATACAATATAAAAAATACACTACCAGTTTGGACACACTTTTTAATTCAATGTTTTTTGTTTAGGGATTTATTTTCTACATTCTAGAACAATACTGGAGATTTCAAATCTATGAAATAACACACATGGACTTAAGTAATCCATATGTAATGACAACAAAAAACAACAGTCAGTTGTTATTTTAAGACACGAAGGTCAGGTGTTCTGGAATAGTTCTTGCAAGAACAGTATTGTCAAGTGCATTTGCAAAACCCATCAAGCACCATGATGAAACTGGCTCACATGAAGACCATCCCAGGAAAGCAAGACCAAAACTTACCTCTGCTGCAGAGGAGAAGTTCATTTAGAGTTACCAGCCTCAGAAATCACCAATTAACAGCACCTCAGATTAGAGCTGTTATGAAGGCTTTACAGAGCATCAGTAGCAGACATATCTCAATATCCACTGTTCAAACGAGATTATTGTGTATTTCGGCCGCCTTCAGCATTGTTTTACAATGTAGAAAGAAATAAACATCAGGAAAGACCATGGAATTAGAAGATGTGTCCAAACTTTGAACTGGTAGTGTATATTTTTAAAAAACCCACAAAACTAACACACTGTCAGCAAATGTAAACTTTTAAAGTTTGAAAAGGACTAACAAAAAGGGATTTGTTATTGCTGAGTTACACAATCCAGATTGTTTTGCAGTGATGTATGAAACTAAAAGAAAGATCAGGAACAATGATGTGAAAGGGATGATTGTTCAGACAGTCCTCTCGCCTTAACGTCTTTCCACATTCTGATTAGTTTCCATCTGAAAAATTTCTTTTAGGGAATCTGAAGTTCAGTGAGAACGTAGAACAGGCCAAGCTAGGTCTAAGAGTACAACACGTGTCAGATTTTTTCCTTGTCATAACACCAGTACATAACATCAGTTTGTGATCACAATGCTTCCTGCAATGTGAGTACATGGAGTTCTATACATTATTTTCATTTTTTTACACCATCTTTAACATCATGTCCTATGACCCAAATAGCTATTCTTCTATTCATCTGTTTGGAACAAAAAGCATTTCACTGCATGATGCACAGTTTATGATTGTATACGTGTACGTAAAGCTGAGCAAACTGTCCAAGTCTATCTTGGACAGATGAACTCTGCTCTTCCGAATCATAGTGATAGTGGTGGCACATAATGCCCCAGGGATGTTCAATTAAATTTACAATATCTTCATAGTCATCAAACCATTAAGAGAGCCTTTGTGCCCTGTGGATCGGGTGGAGTCATGCAAAAAGAGACCACTCCCGTCTGGATAGAAATGATCATAGGACAGATGGACTTTGTCCTGTTTTGCAGTGACGCTTCATTCTAAGGGGACAAGTGGACCCAAACCATGTCAGATGAATCTGAAGGAATAACAGAGCCTCCAGAGAGTTTCCTTTAAATGCTCACCGACTTTCTTGTACCAAACACATGTAAAGCAAACCCCCAAGAGTGTTTTACAGAAAACAAATATCAATTTTAATATCTTTTAACATTCAGATCACATATTTTAAATGTTTGCCCAAAATGTCCATCTGAAACAGACTCTATTGTTAAGTCCAGCGTTCTTAAATTAGGAAATCCTGCCTTCAGCAATCAGAACAGGGCAGTAAACAAGGTTGACAGAAAGGAAATGCCTCATAACAATACTGGACATTCCACTGTACTCTGGCTAATGTTTCTCCCTCCAGGGAGTTCAGCATTTTCAACTAAATTCAAAACTGACTGATGTACTGTGTCTGTATGACACAGCAGTAATATACTATTACAACAGATAGCAGCCAGTTTATCAGAGAGAGAGAGAAAGAATATTATGATCCGTACAAAGCTTCCTGACCTCAGGTTACCTTTTGTGCTGTCTGTTATCTAACATTATATGGAAGTCTTACAGATTTGCAGTGTCATAAACTCCATTTCATGCATCTCTAATCTCATGAACAGAGCCTCATCACATTAGCAATGAACACAATCATGAAGAGATTTGCTGTGAATCCATGCAACAGAGTCTTTGCATTCTGACATTTAGGTGTGAACAGCATGAACATGAGAAACCTGTTCTTTTTCATTGTTTTGTAGCCAAATGTTAACCTGGTTGTGCAAGTGTTGCAGCCTAAACACAACAGCTGTTTTACAGAGACCTGGAAAAGGCCACAGCAAAACAAGACTGTATAAAGCAATTGCTCATTACCAGTCATCTTCGTCTATAGAACGGTCATGAATTTTGGATATTAAAATGACCCTGGGTGTGAAAATGATGGGTCTTTTTCTTGCCCAGTACTGATAAACTTAATAAAAAATGATTTGCCCATCTTTGATAAACTGAATGATGAATGCCATTTGTCATATGCGCATTGAACCACATTATCCATATTATTATAAACTCACTGCTAGCATCCTTGATTTGCTATTCTCAGTCACATTTAAGTGCTTCTTAAATATGGTATGCAGATTTCATCACGCGTCTGTTTGTAGATACTAATGTAGAAATGTTGAAAGAAGGCTAGATAAATCAAGGAACAAAACTGATGCAACATCTCACTATTTGTGAGATTAGATCTGTTTCTGGTAAACATTTGCCACAGGACTGCTGGTCTGATGTGCTACTTGGTTTCTACGGCAGGAACAGGACATTAAAAGGTACAGGTAGAACTTGGCACTTTTTTTTTTTGCAGTGACACATCTGTGTTCATTTTGCTCTTCTGTGACTCTGGGATGTCTCACAGCTGAAATAGCAGATCACATCAGGCCTACATGATGACATGAACTGCTCATGAAGCGTTTGTTAGGAGGTGGAAAGCTGGTTGTTGAAGGTTATGAAAAGATTTGGAAAAGAAAGCAAAGCTTTGAACCATAATCAGAGCACTGAGGAGGAAAAATTATAGCACAGCCCAGACACTAGCAAGGACAGGCAGCGCTTCCAGTCTAGGTAAACAAGCATGAAGGGCAATTGTAAGAAAAGATGCCAACTATGACACTAACAGGGTAACAGAGCTCACTGGCTGAAATAGGAGAACCTGTGCAGACATCATCAGATCTTTACAAAGCATCATGGTGGTAACATCATGCTCTAGGGTTGCTTTTCAGCAGGAGGGACAAGAAATCTTGTCATCACAAGCATCATGGATGAAGCCAAATACAAGCAAATTCTTGAGGAGAACCTGATCCACTCAGACAGAAATATGTGTCAATTTACACCACAGCAGGGCAATGAGCCAAAGAACATCACAAAAATAAAAAGAAATGATTTGAGGAAAAATGAACTGAAAACTACTGTCCAGCATTCTCCATTGCACTGATGAAGAGGAGAAAATGGTACAATCAAATTTGTGCAAAACTCATAGAGACACGGTCCAGCTGAATGCTACAAAAGGACAACACAGTAGATTTGACTCTGAGGCGTGAATAAATACTGAATTGATATTTTATAAATAATTCTGATAGTTTATTTATTTATTTTTAATAAATAGATCATTTTATTATTTAACGACTTGAAAAAATCTTATTCCTAAGAAATGATGTTACAACATAGCAGAAAAAAGCAATTCTCATTAAGAATTAAGAAAGTGAATACTTTCTGGAGGGACTGGACTTCAAACAGGAAAAAAAAAACTAAAGCAAACATATAACTGTCCTTTGACCAGGGGTCTTCAATCTTCACTGCAAAGGGCCAGTGTGGCTGCAGGCTTTTATTCCAACCAAATTGGAGGCACGCTTTGACAGCTGACTGGAGACCACAATGAACTGATTAAACAAGTGGAATCAGGTATGGCTCCTGCTTGGTTGAAATGAAAGCCTGCAGCCACTCCCATCCCTTTGAGGAGAAGATTGATGACCCCAGATGTTGACCTGGGCCCTGTGTGGATCGATTGCAAAAGGTCATCAGTTCATCTGGTGCTTACGCTGATAAAATCATACAAATCTTACAAACATTCAACCACTCATTGTGGAGATATCACAGTAAAGAGAATCTCAGATGGACAGACGGATGAATGGATGGACAACCCGAGGGGTAGGCACAAAGTTTCCACCTTTTTAATGTTATATTAATATATAACATTAAAAAGGTGGAAACTTTGTGCCTCTACCCCTCGGGTTGTCCATCCCAGAGTCACAGAAGAGCAAAATGAACACAGATGTGTCACTGCAAAAAAACAAAAGTGCCAAGTTCTACCTGTACCTTTAATGTCCTGTTCCTGCCGTAGAAACCAAGTACAAACCACAACCCGAGGGGTAGAGGCACAAAGTTTCCACCTTTTTAATGTTATATATTAATATAACATTAAAAAGGTGGAAACTTTGTGCCTCTACCCCTCGGGTTGTGGTTTCTACTTGGTAGAAACCACATATTACCATATATAACCATATAACCTATAACCATAACCACATAACCATATATTAATATAACATTAAAAAGGTGGAAACTTTGTGCCTCTACCCCTCGGGTTGTGGTTTCTACTTGGTAGAAACCACATATTACCATATATAACCATATAACCTATAACCATAACCACATAACCATATATTAATATAACATTAAAAAGGTGGAAACTTTGTGCCTCTACCCCTCGGGTTGTCCATCCATCCTTTTTAATATAACATTAAAAAGGTGGATCTTTGTGCCTCTACCCCTCAGGTTGTCCATCCATTCATATATTATATATATATATATATAACTTTTATATATATATATATATATATATATATATATATATATATATATATATATATATATATATATATATATACACGAATGTTAACTATTAGGGAGCATAGTTCTTGAAATCTCTGTTAGCTACTTGGAAAGCAGCATCATCTCTCACCACTTTCTTTTCCAGAGATGTTCAACGTCATTAATAAATCCATCACAGATGTAGACGAGACTAAACATGAGGCTCAGAGCTCCAGAATGTATATGAGGTATTTAGGCAGAGTCATAACAGAGATACGGTTCTGCTCTTCAGCGATCTACGAGATGATATTTGCATCAAAGTTCAAGCTCTGGAACCTGATCTGATGGGTCTGAGCAGAGAGTACAGATAAGGAGGTGAGGACTAACTTTCTGCTGCACTGCTCTTTTTAAGTAGAGATGAAGCAAGGGCTAAATCCCACAAGCAATGCTATCAAATGAACAGCATTGTAGGGAACACAAGAAACAGTAAGTATAAATAGTTAAAACATTGAAAAAAAATTAAGAAATAAGTCAAAAATCATTGAAGATCACATCTTAATTACGTGTACATTTTGCCATTTCCCTACACAATAACCAGGGATTTAAAAAAAATAAATAAAAAATTAAAATATTTATTGGCAGCAGAACCTCATGTACAGCGGTGGTTTGAAAACAAGTCAGCTATGTTGGCACCATTAAGCCCTGCTGCGGTTTTGTAAGAAATACAAGACGAGGCTTCATCACCGGAGATGCGAGTCGGGGCAGGCAGGTCACGTGAGTGGCAGGCAGATGCAGATGGCACACGTGAGCTCATTGCTGGAAGCTTACATAACACGTTGCCCTTCCCTGAGTCTTGTTTGAGCAGCCGCACATGTCCAATACATGGTGTTATTCTTGGCCAAACATTGGTTTAGCATGAAATGACCCTTTATACATAAGGTCTTTTGAATGGCCTTTTTTTTTATCTTATGTATTCCGGCAGAAGTTTTGTGTGCAAGATGGGGAGTCAGGTTACATTACATACACAGTGTGAAAAGGTGAAGCTATTTTTCAGACCAATTAGTCCAATCAAACTTCTGTAGTAGTTACTCGAACTCGGTTATCTTCGTGTGCATGGAAAAGCCTCAAGCAAATGCTAAAGGAGGAGGTGAAGAAAGTTAAATTAGTAATTATTGCCACTTAGGCTTATTTGTTATACTCCATTGGGTTCTTAGAGAGCGAAGGATGTCATGCATGCAGAGAGCTAGACTTGTAGCAACTAATAAGATCATGGTGATGATCTAAATCCTGGTGTATGTGCTCGTCCGCGGCCAACCTCATCACTGTCCAAGGTTGGGCCGTGACTCATACTGCTTAGCAGGGGGTAGTTGCTTGACCAACTTCAACACGCAGCCCCATAGAGCTCAGCCATTTTTTTTCCCCTGTTGAAATGAACTGTGCTCGAGTTTGGTATCATCCCAAGATCACTTCTTTATTTGAATCTCGGTGGAGCTGCATTTTTTTCCACAAAGATTTGAATGACATGTTTGTCTGGCCAAATAAAAGGAACCAACATATATGACATCATTATACTGGCAATGACTAACATAATATAAGCAGAGGAGGAAAATAATTTGACCCATGAAATGTTTTTGGAAGAGCACATTAGCTTCAAAGCCAGCCTGTTTTGTTAATAAAATTGGAGGTTAGTGAAAATGTAAATGACCCCAATAGGAAATGCAAAAACATGGAGCTGGAGTGTTCTGGGAAATTTAAGCACCCTTTACATCAGCACTTTAGGTAAAATACTACAGAGGTCAATGTGAACATAAAAGACACTTGAGGTCTGACAGGACCATTAGTTAAGATGACCCTTTATTGAAATACGACCGAACAATTTCTTTTCATTGCCGACATTATGTATGAGTGAGTGTAAAGAGATTCAAGTGCATTGGGAGGAAGGTCACCACTTGATCATACAACCACATTATTGTACTTCTATTTCCAAATCATCACACAGACCACACAGCATCAGACTATGTGTTTATGAGCAACACTCATGTGTCCTGACATGCTACGTTACTCACTTTACTGTGAGCTGTGCTGCCTCTCAGGCTCTGTTCAGACTCTGCGTTATCATTCGTCTCAGCTGATCTGATCACACATGGACAGGTGACACGGGTAGATGTTCACACCTGAGTTTTCCAGGTGCCTCCACTGCATCTTTAATGACCACATGATCACCTTTCATAGAGACATCTGCCTAAATCTATCTGATACAATTTCAAAACCACTGACTGACACTTTAATAACACTCTCCTCTCATTGTGGGGCATTTTATGAAGGATTTGTTCATTTCAGTCATGTTTCAATGTGTTTTAAACATCACACAAGAAAAGAGAGGAAAGCAAAAACTGAACCAAAGTACAAGCTTTTCCCAAGCAACATCATGCACACAAATCAAACAGAGTGACATACAGTCAAATACCCAATATATAGAAGCACTACGCCTGTATTATAGTCTACATATAGTGTCTTCTTCATTCCTATGAACCTGAAGTTCTTCTCTTTTATTTCAGAGAGACAAACAATACAGCTTGTCATGTTACTGAGAAACAGGAAAGTGCAAAGTCCTCTGTGCTGAAGACTCTCCCGTCCTGAAACTTTCTGACCGTGACAAAGACACCGGCACCCGAGACTCCTACTGTACATGTGACCTAACAAAATGCTTAATGATATCAATGATATGCTGTTCTTTGTTTAATATATATATATATAAATAAATGTGTATGTTTATTAGTAAGTTTAGAGTAAGTCCAAATTGTTACTATAGAAACCATAACTTAAGGTAATATAAACATGGCTGGATGTCAATGTACATATTATAGGGGTGAAATATGTGAACAGATCATAGTATGCATTTAGCCGTGTTCAGACCTGTACATAGTGGCGTCCGCCTCTGATCTGATCACCCGAGACGCCTCCCAATAGCAAGTCTGAATAGAGGCCTTAGTAGTCAAAGCCATTCAGTGTTCAAGTTTCCAGGTTTCCAAGTAACAAAAGCCAGGGCCTCTACAGTATCTAGTGGAGGAAGGAAGGAAACTTAATTCTAAAGCAGCGCAGCCCCTGGGAAAAGATATGTGTAGGCTTTGAGAGTAAAAGAAATCCAGGTAGGACAGAGTGCACTCTTGTATTCAATGCCACTGAGTTCATTGTGGCATTTCTATGGTGAAACCTATTATCACTAGATACATGGATAAACTTTCTCATGACCAGTGTTACTGTCGCAGAGAACCGGAGATTCACCACAGTCAGTTTGTTTATGCATTCCTGGATATATAAACTGATCAGCACAGGATGTCCTGGAAAATGATAGCTCCTGCTTACTCTATATATACATAAATACACAGATCAGCCATAACATTACGAGCACTTTGAGGTGAAGTGAATAAAGTGAACATTTTATCCTCAAAGTTGATGTGTTAGAAGCAGGAAAAATGGGCAAGTGTAAGGATTTGAGCGAGTTTGACAAGAGCCAAACTGTGATGGCTAGACGACTGGATCAGAGCATCTCCAAAACTGCAGCTCTTGTGGGGTGTTCCCGGTCTGCAGTGGTCAGTATCTATCAAAAGTGGTCCAAGGAATGAACAGTGGTGAACCAGCGACAGGGTCATGGGCGGCCAAGGCTCACTGATGCATGTGGGTAGTGAAGGCTGGACCGTGTGATCCGATCCAACAGACAAGCTACTGTTGCTCAAATTGCTGAAGAAGTTAATGCTGGTTCTGATAGAAAGGTGTCAGAATACACAGTGCAGGACGGATCAGGTGGTCATAATGTTATGCCTGGTCGGTGTATACACACATAAACGTCCGACATGGTGGTGTGTCATGTGGAAAATGTCTAATAAAGTATTGTTCATGTACACAGAGCCTGGAATTTACCCTGTGGTCAATAGCTAAACAAAACAAAACAAACTACTGTCGAAAAAACTGCGGTGTCACATGTTCACAATGAAATAGAGTCTGCAGGCCTTCAGGGTTGTTAATTAACAGTGCAGAGCAGAGTAGTTAATTATAGAAACTCTGAGGAATGGAAAAAAGGTAAAAGATCCCTTAATCTCTTGTAAGCATTATTTATAGCACAGTTAGTAAATGAACCATGAGGACATATGACTCAATAGGTCAGCTTACCCTTGAGGACAGTGAGCTCTACTTACAGGTTAGTGCATCACTGTCCTCCTGTCCTTCTCTTTAAGTCACCATGGAGGTCAGGCCTGTGTCCCAGATGACCTCTTACTGGACACACATTGTAGTGTAATGAAATATAATATAAAGCCCTGCAGTGCACTTGGATAGAGAGGATAGTAAATGGGGATTGAAGCCTGGTTAGTCTTCCTACGCTACTGTTTAAGCCCATGAAGGTCATTCTTAATGCTCTTTAACTACTCCTGCCTATATATGTCACGTGCGTCTTCCTCTCTCTATAGGAAATCAACAGGCCTTCGTGTATAGATTTAACAGACAGTGACGGCACCAAAACAAAGAAAGTGTACGGTGTAAACATTTCTGAGGAAATTTATTTTTTAGTTTGAAACTTACCAGCCTTCAGAGGACCATAAATGTTGCCAACGGCCCGTTTTTGTCTCGTCTCCACCTCTTTCCAGGAGAGAAAAACGCCGTTTAATGTCACCTCATAGACCCTGTTCAGGAGGCTGAGCTGCGAGGACAACAGCAGCTGCGGCTTCGGCTGCTTTTCCATTTCTCCGTCAACAGACTCTTCCCAGCCGCAGCCACGGTCCACTTTACACCGTAGTTATCTGTATTTCATCTTCGGACTGAACTGAACAATCGACTCGATCCCACGGGCTCCCTCAGGGCGCTGCTTTTCCTCGGCGCCGTGCACACATAGCGGTTTCTCCTTTCTCTAATAAAAAAAAAGACAGCCGGAGAGCTCGAGAGCTCCTGCGTCATCACGCAAATCCGTTTACGTGAGCGTGCAGCGACGCACAAGGCAAGCGCGCGCACACGCCACGCACGAGAGCTTCACAGAGTTTAGTTTGTTTGTGTTTTTGTTTAACACATCACTTCGCGAGAAAAACAACAACTCGTGTTTCTTTTCTAAAAAAAAAATTAATCACTTTATTGTGTAACCTTGTTATATAGTTAGTAATTATAATAATAATAATGAGTCTAGTTTGTTGAAACGCTTGCGCGGGTGACGTCATGCCGTGTGGGCGGTCCTATTATCAGGACCGTCACGACGTCAATGCTAAAAATTGACAGAATTTACGTAATAACACTGAAGACAGAAATAATAAATAGAGCACCTTTGTAGATAAGGGGTGGGAGTGGATCATTTACGTGTAGCTAGGGGATGGAAAATAAAATAGAAGTCCACAGACCCAATAAGGCCATAGATAATAGACCATCACAGTGCCACATCTCTGTGTGGGTTTGGGTTCACAGGTTTCCTCACACCTTCTATAAACACATCAGTAGGCACACTGGCTATACTTAATTGCGGTTAGATGTAAATGTGTGTTTCCAAGGTGTCTTGTGATGGATGGGCATCCCCACCAGTTTAGATCCTACCTTCTGCCCAGTGTTCCCGGTATATGTTCTGGATCCACAGTGACTCTGATCAGGATAAAGTGGCTACTGGAGATAAATGTATAAACACATGAATTTACTATCTATGCTTCATGCACCCTACTTTGAGAGCCATCACTCTATTCCTATTAATTACATGTGTGCTGGTTTGTCAGCTATTGAGAAACAAATCCATTTATTTAACCTCACTTCAAACATTTTATAATAAATATGACTTTTGGTCCACCCACACAGAAAGCAATTATATAATTGATTTTCACTCCTCAGAGTACATTACTGCTTTTTGACAGAAAGTCATGAGTCAAAGCCTCGGATTCTGGCACAGACTTCATTCCTTATTCAGATAAACATTAGTATTTTACTTTCTAGTCCCCTTCACCAGTCTATTTCAATATTGTAGCGCTACTAATACAAGCTCTACATGGTGTATCTGTGAGCCCTTGTGGCTGCCTTGTTACTGTGATGCTTAATACCTTTGTTTTATAAGACATTTACATTTATGGCATTTGGCAGACATCCCTTATAGAGAGCGACTTACAGTTTTGTTAAAGTGCTTTTGATAGAGCACTCTCTATAAATATATATTCTGATATTGGGTCACTAGGTCACAGACTAAGAATAGGATGAATCTAAAAACTCTGTTGGGATGTAATACAGCAAGAAAAGCACACAGAGAACATTTTGTTTTAATTAAAGTGCTAATTTAAGTACTTCAGGAAGAGGTAAGTCTGTAAACGTGGTGTGAAGACTGGCAGTGACTGAGCCGTTCAGACATCTAGGGGTAGAGGACATCCAGCTATGTGCTAGAACAGAGAGGAGTCTTGATACATACCATCCTTGTACCCTGGTGAGATCAGTCGAGCAGTGCTAGAGAACTGGAGGGAGTGTGGTGCATTGTGGGATGCTTTGAGGTAAGTGGGTGCTGGTCTGTTTTTTTGCTTTGTAGGCAAGCATCAGTATTTCAACAAGACAGTGAAGGGAGTGTAGCAATGGGGTGGTGTGGGAGAACTTAAAGAAGGAAGGTTGAAAGCAGGTTATGAATTTTGGATCATTTGCCCAAGCCAGGAGTGAATTATAGTAGTCCAGACATGAAATGACCAGAGACTGAACAAGCACCTGAGTGACCCGTGTGGGCAGAAATGGACAAATCCTTCTGATGCAGTATTAGGATAATATCTTTTCATGTTGTTCATGTCTGTGTCAGTGCATACTTATCTTTACTGTTCTGATGAAGTCCTGTGGGCTGGGAACAAGTTGTGTGGATAACCACTAAGCCGGTATTTGTGTTGTAAGTGTGACTTACCATTGAAAGACTGAGTGTACTGTTTTCAACAGTGCTTCCTGGTCCAGCTTCTTCCTCCTCCATGCCACAATGTAAACGTTTTCAGAGATATTAAAAATCATGAGGTACGTAAAGGGAAAGGACTTACTTTTCAAATGCAGTAACAATAAAGATTAAATAAATAAAGGTTAATTTTCTGGGAATTTACCGAGGACACTTACTCACATAGTGTGCCGTGGGGGTTTATGTGAGCTGTGAGTGTGACATAGATCAAAACTGAGTTAATATTTGACCAAAGATATGGTATAGGAGACTTGAGGTCAGTGAGCTTGGATAACATTCGACAATTTACAGAGATTTATGAGAATTATAAGATTGTATCTAACTATACAGGGATTTTGGGATATTGAGCTATTAAATGCTGACCTACACAGTAAATAAAAATATTTCTAAAACTAAGAAAGGGGAAATGAGACTAGCACATGCCACAGTGAAGAGCAATGCTGTCTGACTCCTCCAGGGTCACAGGGGTCAAACCTGAGCTCAGGTTAGTGTCTGTGTGGAATTTTGTATGTTTTGCCCTTGTCTGAGTGTGATTCATTCGGTCATCTGGCTTCTGTCCACCTCACAAAACATACAAGTATTTGCACTGATTCCACTAAATGGCCCTTAAGTGTGAATCCACTACACCCTTGACCAGGAAAAAAGAGCAGGTACTGAAGACTAATGGATGTATAAATAAAGGAAAAGCCAAATAAAATCTTATAATTCCAGCTGGACTTCAAATTAAATATGCTAGTGACTTAACATTGGATCCAGAAAGTGTTGGATAAAAGGCTACTGAAAACAATCTAATCTAATGTTGGATGCCAGTATGGAACTGTACACACAAAGTATAATATTTACCCTTAGATTTACATTTATTGTTAAGATACTGTTTACACAGGGATAAAAAGGACAAAAGTGAAATTCTTGCAGTGCTTTAACAACAAAGTAGTTAGTTAAATAAGAAGAATATAGTAGAAGTGGGTGGCATGGTGGTGCAGCAGGTTATATTTCCATCTTTAGGATTTCTAGTTCAGTCCTGCTCTTGGGTTTACTTTCTGTGAAATTGGTACCTTCTGCCAAATTAGGGTCTTCTCTGATTTCTCTGGTTTCCTCCTAATGTCCAAAAACATGCAAATCCTATATTTCCTGTAGGTGAATATGTGTGTATTGTGCACTGTGATAGAATCTGGTCAGCCCAATCAGGTCTGTGCCATGTTTAGCACTGCTCCCTTTACAGAGTTCTTCTTTCACTTCAATTAGCTTAACATAGCATTAAGAGAGACATCTTTTCGCTGTTCCTCTTTCACTAGGGCTTCAACAACAGTCAGTTAGAGACATGGTGGTGCAGCAGCTTATACTTCCATCTGGGATGTGGAAGCTTAGTGGTTAAGGTGATGGACTACTGTTTGGAAGGTTTGTGAGTTTGAATCCTAAGTCCACCAAGCTGTCACTGCTGGGCCCCTGAGCAAGGCCCTTAACACTCAAATAGTCAGAGATAAATGTATGTGATTCTGGATATGGGCATCTGCCAAAGGTCAGAAATGTAAATCTCACAGCTTTAGGATTTCTAGTTCAGTCCTGCTCTTGGGTTTACTTTCTGTGGAATTGGTACCATCTGCCAAAATTGTGTTTCCTCCGGGTTCTCTGGTTTCTTGCTAATGTCAAAAAACATGCAAAGCCCATATTTCCTGTAGGTGTGAATGTGTGTGTATTGTACCAGGTGATGGAGTGGCATCACAAAGAGGGTGAATTCCTATGAAAGGGGCTCTAAATCCCCTGTTATAGAAGACTGATCAGCAGAATCTGTAATGGTTATTAAAGATGAACGAATGAATGAATGAATGAAACAGAGGTACAGATAAAGTAAAAACAAATATTAGAACTCTATATTATACTAAAATGATCAAAAACTAAATGGTATAAGAAATCAGTTACACTAATCACATAAAGAGTAAGAGCGTTGATTAAAAAACAATGGACGTGTAATATTTGCAGGAAGATAATAAGCCTATTGTTCTTTAGCTAAAGTAAAAGTACAGCAGTCACAGAGCTTCCTATCCAGCTGCACGTTTTTGCTGACAGCAGTCTTACACTAGTGCTCACTTCTGATTGGACAACTAGTGCTCTCTGATTGGTCAGCTCACAGTGGACTTTCTCAGTCTAACCAATCAGCTCGCTGCTTGCTCCTCGGCTGCACCAACATGGCGGCTTTCTGAGTTTACGAAGAGGAAAAAAAAAGAAGCTAATGTGTAAATAAAGCCACTGTACATTGTTTAGAGATTATATTAGTTGTTTAAAGTGGTTGCGGAGTTGATGATCTGTTGTACAGGGAGAAATAAAAGATGTCGAGTGACGGAAGTAAAAAGCAGTTCTGGAAAAGGAACACAGCGAAGGTTCCTGGCAGGTAAAGTGACGTGTTCATGCTAGCCTGCTGTTAGCTGCTAATGTGGGTTTTAAATCTGCTTGATGATCAAAATGAAAGCTGTCGGAAAATCGCGAGTGACATTTGGCCTCGTTGGTCGTTCAATTGCATGCTGTGACAGATTAGGACTTTCACACACGTTTTGAGAAAAAATAAAACTGGGAAGCTAGCTTAGCTAATTAGCCTTTGGCTAGTTAAAATTGCTTTCCCAGGAATGACACATTTCCTGTCATTACAATGGCAACAGTCGCTCTTGTGAAATGTTTTAACACAGCAACACCCATTATTTTTAAATGTTCTTCAGACGCTAAACAGTATCTTCTAGCACCTGTGGATGTAGCAGAATGTCATAGATGTGTTGATGTGTCTAAAGTTAAGAGTGTATGCATTGTTTATTTCTTCACAACTCTGCTTGTAACGGTCTGTGCCACGTTCAGCACTGCTCCCTTTACACAGTGCTTCTTTCACTTCAATTAGCTCAACATTCACGATATTGCCAAAAGTTTTGGGACTACATGCACATGAATGTAATATGGAGTTGGCCAACCCTTTGCAGCTATAACTGTTTCAACTCTTCTGGGAAGGCTTTCCACAAGGTTTAGGAGTGTGTTCATGGGAATGTTTGACCATTCCTCTAGAAGCGCATTTGTGAGGTCAGGCACTGATGCTGGACGAGAAGTCCTGGCTCATAGTCTCTGCTCTATTTCATCCCAAAGGTGTTCTGTCAGGTTGAGGTCAGGACTCTGTGAAGTTCCTCCACACCAAACTCGCTCATCCATGTCTTTATGGACCTTGCTTTGTGCACTGGTGTGCAGTCATGTTGGAACAGGAAGGGGTCATCCCCAAACTGTTCCCACAAAGTTGGGAGCATGAAATTGTCCAAAATGTCTTGGTATGCTGAAACATTAATTGTCTCTTTCACTGGAACTAAGGGGCCGAGCCCAACCCCTGAAAAACAACACTTGAATTCAATGATATGGAGGGGTGTTCCAAAACTTATGGCAATATAGTGTAGCATTGAGAGAGCGACATCTTTCAGCTGTTCCTCTTTCACTTTCACTTCGGATTTAAATAGCAACTCTTACAGTGTTGTTAAATAGTTGCCATCGACTCCATAATGCTACCAAATCTTGTTAAAGGAAGAAGAAACATCTGAAGATAAATGAGTTATATTAGAAGAGAAATAGTAGAAATCAACCTCAGATCACCAGATTTTGTGGTGTTAATGATTCTCCAGAGTTGTGAGATTGATTCCTGCCTCTGTACGGTGTGTGGAGTTTGTAAGTTATCTTTGTGCTATGGGCGTTTCCTCCAGGTAATCCGGTTTCCTCCTACACTCCCAAGACATACACTGCAGGCTGATTAGCATCTCTAAATTGTCTGTAAAATAGGTGTGTGTGTGATTGTACCCTGTGATACGTTGTCATCCTGTCCTGGGTGTCCACCACCAAGAAAGAAAAAATATAACGGGTGGGGGTGGGGGCAGAGGTGGCTCAAGTGGTTAAGGCTCTGGGTTGTTGATCGGAAGATCAGAGTTCAAGCCCCAGCACTGCCAAGCTGCCACTGTTGGGCCCTTGAGCAACCTCTCTGCTCCGAGGGTGCTGCATCATGGCTAACCCTGCACTCTAACCCCAACCCCCAGGGATGGGATATGTGAAGAAAGAATTTCACTGTGCAGTAATGTGTATGTGACAAATAAAGACAACTTACTTACTTACTTACCTTGTGTGCTGATTCCCTTGGTACAGACTCCAGCCTCCCTGTGACTTTGTGTAGGATCATAGTAGGATAAATGATCATAGATAAATAAATCACCAGATTTAAATAATGTTTAAAAATAATCACACTATTCCATGTAAACGGTATGCATAATATCAGAGTTGTTTGTGTACATTAAGGGGGCGTGGCCTTTACTTGGTTATAAAAATAAGTGCTAAATAAAAAGTTACTTAAATTCTATAAGTTGTTACTTTTGAACTATTCATGCACAATACAGTAAACTGTCAGGGAATGTTGGCTAGTATATGATGTTTTAGTGTGGAAAATTGAAGGTCCACAGTCGTATATATGCTAATTTAGTGCCTGTT
The DNA here is from genome assembly GCF_019097595.1 of Hemibagrus wyckioides. Classification (NCBI taxonomy): domain Eukaryota; kingdom Metazoa; phylum Chordata; class Actinopteri; order Siluriformes; family Bagridae; genus Hemibagrus; species Hemibagrus wyckioides. Next base: position 9,210,690 of record NC_080728.1, read on the forward strand.
GAGTATTGTTTAAAAAAAAAAAAAAAAAAACCAAGCTGTCCATCCTTGATCTGATCACCCATGATGCATGGTTGATTTCATACAGGTCTATGAAATAGGAAGGAATAACACTGACAGTGTGTGTGCTTTAGAGGAAGACAATGAGTCGCAAGATGGTGTAATGTGGCACGATGAGAAGCATCATTGAAAAGCTTTAAAAGGCACAATGATTTGCCACTGACTGCAGGTTTCTTTTTATTCACTGACAAACAGCACATCAGGATTTTTAGCCCTTTATAAGCTGTGGAACGGCTTTCAGATGCGTTGTGCCATGTGATATGCCATATGTATTTATGTGTTGTACTGTATGTCATTAAATGTGATGTATATGACCTAATATCTGGACTAAAATAACCTAATACCTGGGTTAAGCCTTATTTTTAATAATGAACGTGAAGTAGGCCTGTAATTACACAATAAAGGTGGATTTGAGGGAGGGTTGGGTTTTTATTGTAAGAGGTTTAATGACCTTAAAAATGGGTCAGCGGTTGGGAAAAAAAAGTTGATGTACACTAACCTAAGCTGTATTGATCTTTCCCTGTTTGCAGTATACAACATGTTTATGGAGCCCAGCATCCTCCATTTGATCCTCTCCTACATGCTAAGTAAGTGCTTACTGTTATAATATCATTTTATTCTACTCTTTACAGACCACACATGTGCAGTGGGAGCTGTGGTAACTTATTCTTATTCTATTATCCATTCAGAAATGTTCTGGTTATAGAAAGCTGCACTATAGCACCAAGACATTCTGAACTTTCTGCAACTCCAAGCCTTGACCGAATAATATTATCATGCGCTATGTGATCAGTCTTTGTAAAAGTAAATGAAGATTAGATTTCTCTCACCAGTCCAGGGGTAAATGAAGTGACCCCTGAGGGAGAAAAAAAAAAAAAAAGCATCTGCCATACGGTTACCTGCGAGTTGTTACTATGGCAACAGTAATGTATTAGAAATGCGTTAATTAAATGCTGTGATTTGGGTATTAGTCAGAAGTATTGTTATAGAAAAAAATAAAATCTGTGGTATGAATAAAGAATAATGGAAAGACCAGCGCTGTTTGTCACACAGGTTGATTTGCTTTACTGCTGAGAAATTACTCAGACATGACAGGTATTTGTGTGTGTGTGTGTGTATATGTGAGAGACATTAAGCAGCATGGAGCAATAATGGCCTAGTGTAGAGCAACGATTTCCTTAAAAACCTGAAACGAACACCTGTTTACAATGTCATTTGTATCCCTCGTTTGTTTTGGCGCTCATGCAGAACCTTTTCTTTAACATATTGTACCACGCTGGAGGTGGCTGGGGCCCCGGGGGCTTCTCACATTGAGCTGACAGATTCAGGTCGATTTCCATTTAGTATGCCAAGGCTTAAGCTTCTCATTTCTCCAGTTAGTCACAAACATTCATTCCTTCATTAGGCAGGTCCAAAATGCAGTTTTCTATTTTCAGCCAACAGGTTGTTTCACTTCTGACATGAGCAGCTGAGATGATGCTGTTGTGCGTGTTTGGGTAGTAATTATCGACACTGTGTTCTACACAGAGTTAGCTTGCTTTCTTAATTCGTGCTCCTTGATGTTATCAGCGTGTGTATAACTTGCTTTTTATCTGATTTCAGTGCTTATGTAAACAGCATGCAGACAGCCCCTCCAGCAGTTTCTGAGTTTTTTTTTAATAGGTGCAGATATAAATGCAAAATCAATGCAATGCTTTAAAATTATCACATCATCACAGCACCGTTTCACCCACTCTCTTCTGTGTGGAGCGTCTATCATAGAAAATTATTACATACACTATGTTGCTAAAAGTTTGGGACATCTGCCTTTACATGCACATGAATGTAATATGGAGTCGACCTGCCCTTTGCAGCTATAACAGCTTCAACTCTTCTGGGAAGGCTTTAGGTTTAGGAGTGTGTTTATGGGAATTTGTGAGGTCAGGCACTGATGTTGGACGAGAAGGTCTGGCTCATAGTCTCCGCTCTAATTCATCCCAAAGGTGTTCTATCAGGTTGAGGTCAGGACTCTGTGCAGTTCCTCCACACCAAACTCACTCATCCATGTCTTTATGGACCTTGCTTTGTGCACTGGTGTACAGTCATGTTGGAACAGGAAGGGGTCATCCCCAAACTGTTCCCACAAAGTTGGGAGCATGAAATTGTCCAAAATGTCTTGGTATGCTGAAGCATTCAGAGTTCCTTTCACTGGAACTAAGGGTGTGTGTGTGTGTGTCTTCCTTCATCTGAGTTTAAAAGAGGAACCATGTGCTTGCAGTTTTTACAGTTCAGTTAGTTTTCTGCATAAAAGCACAAAATCCCCCAATTTTTGAAAATATTTGCAGCAAAAATCAAACATTTATGGCCACAACATTCACAAAAAAAACCTCAGCAAAGTCTTTAAGGCACTGGACTTTAAGGGATCCAGTGTGGTCACTAAGCACAGTGCTGTTAGTAGGGTGACTTGCGTTATTGCGTTATCTGTGTCAGTGTGCACGTCAATGAGAAGAGAAGAAGTGCATGAAGAACAGGTTTATAATTGAAGTCTGATCTGCAGTTTTCCATTGTACAAATTCTGTGAATGAAACTTTTGCTGAAGCCAACAGTCAGAACTGGTTGAAAGAGAAATGGTGTCAAAATAAAACTTTACAATCTACCGCTTTCAAAACAACTTAAATGTGGATTTATTTTTTATTTTAATGTAACTGATACCTCATTAAAAACGCCACATGTTCTGGACGGCACAGACGTTTTCAGTTCCAGTCTGAACAGCAGATGAAGAGTGAAATATATCAGCTGTGTGGAGCAGTCTCACGCTTCCTACAAGGGACATTAGACGAGTGAATTATAAAGCATTCGAGTATAAAAGAAGGCTGCACAAGGACGTCTCTGCTGCAGGTTCGATGCACCAGTTTTTGATGAACACACAGCATCCTGCTAAATCTGTAGCATACAGCAAAACTACAGAGGCATGATGGAAAGGCTCAAAACTGATGCTATCTGTAACTACGAGTTTTAATCACAAACGACTGACTGAGCTCCTGTAACACAAGCATTACTCTCATCTATCTATCTATCTATCTATCTATCTATCTATCTATCTATCTATCTATCTATCTATCTATCTATCTATCTATCTGTCTGTCTGTCTGTCTGTCTGTCTGTCTGTCTGTCTGTCTGTCTGTCTGTTGATCTGTCTGTCTATCTGTCTGTCTGTCTATCTATCTATCTATCTATCTATCTATCTATCTATCTATCTATCTATCTATCTATCTATCTATCTATCTATCTATCTATCTGTCTGTCTGTCTGTCTGTCTGTCTATTGATCTGTCAATCTATTGATCTATCTGTCTGTCTGTCTGTTGGTCTATCTATCTATCTATCTATCTATCTATCTATCTATCTATCTATCTATCTATCTATCTATCTATCTATCTATCTATCTATCTATCTATCTATCTATCCCAAAGAGCAGGACACTGAGCCTCGCTGCTTCTGCAAAATCTTTTGCCATACATATAGAGATCAAAAATACTGCAGTAAATTTTTACTGTTTATTTTGTTCAATTATCATTTATTCATTTCTGTCTATTCAACGTTGTGCTATGTCTCGAACTGACTACATTCCCTGACCACTGTAATAGTCATGTAGATACAGATCAAGAGCTTCAGCTGAGAACGAGGATAAAGTCTGATCTCTGTGACTGTGCTATGGTGGTTGTCGGTGTAAGACAGGCTGGTTCGAGGATTTCAGAAACTGCTGATCTCCTGGGATTTTCACACTCAGCACTCTCTGGAGTTTTACACCAAATGATGCAACAAATTGTATGAGAGGCTGGCTCTGGAAAGCAAAGCTAAGCTGATACATACAGTGGTTTTATCACAGTCGCTGCAGTATGTAGTCGTAAGGAGGTGTTGCCAATAACGTTTATCAGATTATCACAACTAGCAAGATTTCTTGCTGCTATAATGCAACATTCTGTAGGGAGACTTGTTGAAAAGTACAGTATGTACTCTTGCGCTATTGTCTTCACTTTCATTGGTCATCCCTGTGCCAAGTTGCTCCATATTTGCATACAGTTAAACTTTCTTAACTGGACACGCCCACATGTCGTCACCAGCACTCGTTGAAAATAAATGAAAATCTTCAGTCGTTTTGTCGCTGTATGCTTGAACACAGCGCGAAAGATCTTGTAGATGAAAAACGTCAAATAATCGATTTTTACAACCGTGGTGAGCAGAAAAGCATCACAGAGAGCACAAACACTGAGGTGGATGAGCTAAAACAGCAGAAGAGAACATCAGGTTCCACTCCTGTCAGTCAAGAACAAGAAATCTGAGGCCATCATGGACTCACCCACACTGTTGTTGTTGTTATTGTTGTTTTGTTCAGCTTCTCCTTGTTCAGGGTCGCCACAGCAGATCATTTGGTCCACATGTTTTGATTTGGCATGGGATTTTACACCAGATGCCAATACTGATGCAATACTTGCCATTTAATCCAGGCTTCGGACTGGCACTGAGCGTTACCTCTTCAGTGGCTGGGTCAGCTGCCTGGGATTCGAACCCAGGCCACGGCAATGAGAGCACAGGATCTTGCCACTGGACCACCAGGAGGCCTAATGGACTCACACTGGACAGCTGAAATCTGGAAATACATTGCCTGCTCCTTTTCCAAACTTATAAAGTGCTCACTCACAAATACCAATTTTTCCCCCCATAAAATTCCTTTGCATTGTTTATCACCATGTTTTATTCAGGCTAAAAATCTGATTCAAGCCCAGTGTGTGTCTTCAAAAAAAAAACCCAAGTAAATATATTTTTGAATTAAACAGTCCTCTCTGAAAAGCTGCGGAAGAAGTTTTTCTAGTGGATTTTTTTTCTTGAACAAAATTACCTTCCCGAACTGCGTTTATATGATGATCTGTGCTGTATTTCGGACCCGTGAACATCGTGTTAATTAGCCGTGTCACTCGCTAGGGCAGAGAGGATTGTTTACAGAGGAACTGAGTCAGTGTTTCTAGGTTTCGGCTTTTTGACCAGATTAAACACACAGCGATTTCTCAGACTGCTGTTGGAGTTAAATAGCACTCTGCAAGTGCAAATCAACACTAGCTCCAGAAATACTAAACCATCCCTTTAATGAGGAATGTCTGTAAAGTAACGGGAAGAGCGCTGAGACACTGCAGTCCTCTGAGAGTGAGGAGTTTAGGTGCAGTTTTTTTTCTCAGGTGGAAAGCAGGGCTCTTGAGAGGTGAGAGGTGAATTTGCTTATTGTCATGAATCTGCTGCTTCTGAAATGAAGAAAAAATTAATTTCTATTGATTTATTAAGTTCAGTTTGTTCAAGTTATTTGACTGCTGTTCTACACGAATGAGAATAAAGTCATCTGGGTGTTTCCATAAACACTCCGTGTCATCTGGAGTGTTTATGGAAAGGTGAGAGAGACATCCGTTACTTGCTAGTGATAATAGTCTCACAGCTTCAGTGCAAACGTGAAAGGGTGTTAAATTAATTCAGCTTACATTTGGGGTGAAGATAAATGTGTAGAAACATGTTCGACAGAGCAGATGCTCTCTACTAGACTTCAACTTTAAGGTAACTTGGTTGTGAATAATGCTTTGGCACTACAAAGGAAGTTTCTCTAGCTTTAAGCCATGTCATCTGATGTTCTGCTCTCTCTGTCTCTCTCTCTCTCTGTCTCTCTCTGTCTCTCTCTCTCTCTCTCTCGCTCTCTCTCTCTCTCCTGTCTTTCTATCTCTTTCTTCTGTCTGTCTGTCTGTCTGTCTGTCTGTCTCCACCCCTCTGTTTTCCTGTTTGTCTGTCTCTCTTTCTCTATCTCTGTTTGTCTATCTGTCTATCTGCCTCTCTCTCTCTCTCTCTCCCTGTGTCTGTCTGTCTGTCTCCCTCCTTCTGTCTCCCTCTGTCTGTCTTTTTGTCTGTGTGTCTTTCTCTCTGTCTGTCTGTCTCTCTCTCTCTCTCTCTCCCCCCCTCTGTCTGTCTTACACTCTCTCACACACTGTCTGTCTTTCACTCTCTCTCCCTCAGTTTGATCAAAGCCGGAAACAAACCGTCTGCCACGAGCACACCCGGAAAGCCGAAGAAAGCCACCACCTTCCAGGAGTTCGAGAGCATCACGAGCGATGCGTGGGACGTGGGGGACGACGATGACGAACTCCTCGCCATGGCCGCCCAGAACCTCAACATTGAGGTCGTCAGGGAGACGGCCAACAAGGTGATCGAGAACCACAGCAAGCAGCAGGAGCGACGACAGCAGCAGCTGGACGAACCTCCCGGGCCTGAGGAGAAATACGAAGAGGAGGGGCACAGCAAAGATGAAGAGGAGAGGCTAGAGGAGGAGGAGACGACCACAGAGCTGTCCTTTAGCTCGGAGCGTCTCCACCACAGCGACAGCAGGCTGGTGAAATCCCACAGTGAAGCACCTATTGGATCGCCAAAGGGTTTGTACATTTTCACCTCACTTCTCTGCTGAATTCTCAGGATTTATTACACAGCTTCACCTCCTTATATACCTCTGCTTCCATGCCCTTACAGTCACACCCAGAAGTCTTAGAGGTTAAGGATAGCAGCTTCAAATTTTAGATGCTTCTGAACAAGCACTTGGGGCATCTCAGAGAGCAGAAATGGGTTTGATATCACTGTTTACTTTGAAGATAGAAAATTTGGGTGAAAAACGTAACAGCTTTTGTCTTTTTTGCAACTTTTCTATGAATATATTTCACCTAGCAGGCTCGGTTTAAACAGAAATACTTATGAAAAACTGCAGATTTTTAAAGCCCTGCATATCTACTTTCTTATGGACACCACTGTGGAGGAAGTCCAGGCAGAAATTCCATTTTTTTGGCCACTGTTAAATTAAAGCAGTCATTTAAATGCGAGTCTGTTTCATAAACGGAAACCACAGACCACATCACTGCATTAATACTAGCGTGTGTGTGTGTGTGAGACAGCAGATAGAACAACAGGTCTGTTATACATGCACTCGGACGCCTGCTGTTCTATCGCTGTGGATAGAGACACTGTACAGACAAGGCAGTGGAGATGAGGGCACGTATACCGTCTGCTCCTGCTGTGATCTCTCTCTCTCTGGTACAGAGCGATGCCCCTCCTCTCCTGCCTACCTGCAGCTTTGTTCAGGATCGGTTGACTGCCGTCCCAGACTTCCCATCTTGCCCGGGATTGCGTGACAAGGTTTTCATGCAAAGTCACCAGTGATGCACGCTATTTGTATTCCAGTGCTTCTCATGCAGATTTAATGTTAATGCAGAAGCCCGAGGCTTAGAACTGCAGCAGGAGCTTCTGCTCGAGGTGCCATTCCTTGTACTGCTAAAAGCATCATGGCTTTTTGATAGCCCTGACTGATGCACGTTACATTCATCTAAACATCCTTCCACATGTACTCCTTCAGGTTTAAATGATTTAACATACAATCCACACTGAATTACTAACTGACCAGTCACACATGATTCTTTTATAAGACTTTTTTTGAGGGGAATGACTCCTTAAAAGGAGCTGCTTGTGTTGTTTCTAATAGATCACGTGATATATTTACTGAAAACTAATTTATATTCTGTATTCACAAATTCTGTCAAGTGTGATCTCAGTGTATTCACTGAATCTTAAAATCACAGCAAACAAGAATTAAGAAGTGTGTGTGTGGTTTCACATGTGGTTTAGTGACTTCGCCATCACATTACAGTGATCTCATGATGCTGTAGACTAATTTGTAGCAGGAAACCAGAATTATTATGTCCAGATTTGCCCTGTCGGTGGCGCTAGAGTGTTTGAAACATGAACACTAAAATTGCTGTGTAGGCAGCTGAAACTGTCCTCTACCACTGTACCAAATTTCATAAAAAGTTTACGAAGCATATTATGATAATAATAGTTATAATAATGTACAGGTTCAATATGTTGCCTATGCATCTTTGGTTCATGGCATGCTAGTCCTAAATATGACTGAGGAGTTTCTTTTAACCCTTTTTACCAGAATACAGTGGAACCTCGGCATATGAATGCCCTCACTTACGAATTTCCGCCTTAAGAATTGAAACTTTGCATCAGCATATGAAGCATTTTCGGCAGAACGAACCGAAGTAAATGTTGGCTAAGTTGCACATACACTATATTGCCAAAAGTATTTGCTCACCCATCCAAATAATCAGAATCAGGTGTTCCAATCACTGCCATGGCCACAGGTGTATAAAATCAAGCATCTAGGCATGGAGACTGTTCTTACAAACATTTGTGAAAGAATGGGTCGCTCTCAGGAGCTCAGTGAATTCCAGCGTGGAACTGTGATAGGATGCCACCTGTGCAACAAATCCAGTCGTGAAATTTCCTCGCTCCTAAATATTCCACAGTCGACTGTCAGCTGTATTATAAGAACGTGGAAGTGTTTGGGAATGACAGCAACTCAGCCACGAAGTGGTAGGCCACGTAAACTGACGGAGCGGGGTCAGCGGATGCTGAGGCGCATAGTGCGAAGAGGTCACCAACTTTCTGCAGAGTCAATCGCTACAGACCTCCAAACTTCATGTGGCCTTCAGATTAGCTCAAGAACAGTGCGCAGAGAGCTTCATGGAATGGGTTTCCATAGCCGAGCAGCTGCATCCAAGCCATACATCACCAAGTGCAATGCAAAGCGTCGGATGCAGTGGTGTAAAGCACGCCGCCACTGGACTCTAGAGCAGTGGAGATGCGTTCTCTGGAGTGACGAATCGCGCTTCTCCATCTGGCAATCTGATGGACGAGTCTGGGTTTGGAGGTTGCCAGGAGAACGGTACTTGTCTGACTGCATTGTGCCAAGTGTAAAGTTTGGTGGGGGGGGGGGTTATGGTGTGGGGTTGTTTTTCAGGAGCTGGGCTTGGCCCCTTAGTTCCAGTGAAAGGAACTCTGAATGCTTCAGCATACCAAGACATTTTGGACAATTCCATGCTCCCAACATTGTGGGAACAGTTTGGAACTGGCCCCTTCCTCTTCCAACATGACTGTGCACCAGTGCACAAAGCAAGGTCCATAAAGACATGGATGACAGAGTCTGGTGTGGATGAACTTGACTGGCCTGCACAGAGTCCTGACCTCAACCCGATAGAACACCTTTGGGATGAATTAGAGCGGAGACTGAGAGCCAGGCCTTCTCGTCCAACATCAGTGTGTGACCTCACAAATGCGCTTCTGGAAGAATGGTCAAAAATTCCCATAAACACACTCCTTAACCTTGTGGACAGCCTTCCCAGAAGAGTTGAAGCTGTTATAGCTGCAAAGGGTGGACCGACGTCATATTGAACCCTATGGATTAGGAATGGGATGTCACTTAAGTTCATATGCGAGTCAAGGCAGGTGAGCGAATACTTTTGGCAATATAGTGTACGTCAGTGAGCCGTTTGCGTCAGTGGAAAGCCAACTGAAGCGAGTTTATGCACTTTACAGTCAGTGAAAGCTGTATGGAAAGAGTCAACCCACGATACCAACGTTGCCTTCGGCATGACTTCCTGTGACATGGAATGCTTGGCTTGGGTCAGTTCTTTGTAAGCAGCCATACAGTTTACATACGCTCGGTATTGGTATTATCACTAACATGTTTGAGTAGCTGGAACAGATTATCTGCATTTACACTATTTCTTATAGGAAAATTCGTTTCATGGTACAAATTTTACCCCTCCTCCAGAACGAATTAAATTCGTATGCCGAGGTTCCAGTATAGTGGCGGTCCAGTCTAATGGAGAAATGAAAACTGTTGTTTTTTTTCCTCTCTGTTGGGATAAGCTTATACAGAACTGTAGTGGTTGAACCTCCTTCATTTTTTCGATGCTTACGAACAAGCACTGGAGGCGTCTCTGGGAGCTTTGATATCACTATTTGCTTTGGAGATAAACATTTGTGTGAAAAAAATCTTTGTTTTTTTGGAACTTTTCTATGAATATATACCCCGTAGTAGGCAGAAATACTTTGTAGGAAAAAAAAAAAACCCTAATTCTTCAAGCCTGATTGTGAGTGTCTGCTTTCATATGAGCCAGTCAGCACCACTGTGGATTGTGACATGACAAAAGACATTTATTGCTGAACTCTGATACTGTATTGTCCTCTGGTTTAAAAAAGAGCTGCATACACTGATACAATACAAAGATGCATGCATATATTCACCTCAGAGCTGCGTATCGTTCAGCTACTGGAACTGTACATAATGTTTTGAAATAGATTAGACTGAATAGGTTTTATCGGAGCTTTCATTGTATTCATGTATAACAAACTGAAAATCCAAACTGACCTTGTAATTGTAAATAGCTGAGAATAAGAGAACTTGTGGTTAACTTTAGTGAAGTGCATATTTCTGTTTTTTTTGTGTTGTTTTGTTTTTTTAATGATGTCGAAGTGCTCCTAACAGGAATGAGTAATAAGATCCATGGCACTAGTGATAGCTCTGCTGTTGCTCGGTGTAGAGCCAAGGTCTCATGGACTATTTAAGGGTTTTTAATGCTGATCATATTCTCATTAAAGAGCCAATCAAATGACTAAGACGTACTCTGTGTGCCCTTGGAGAGGTTTAAGGATGCAGTAATGTCATATTTCATGTTCTGGTTGTGATAATGCAGTTCTGCTGCTGATCTGATTATTAAAAAAGTCCTGAACAGTGTTAGGAGAACTTGTTTAATGCAGTGCTATTAACACATGCTTTTTGTGTTGGTGCAGAGATGAGCAGCGAGCGGGCAGCGCTATACAGGCAGCAGTCACTCCCTCACAGGCCGGTCATCCCCCTGGTGGCCCGCATGGCTGATCAGAACACATCAGGAACTCCTGCCATGACGGAGAGAGAGGCTTCTAGACTAGACAAGTTCAGACAGCTTCTGGCTGGACCTAACACAGACCTCGGTAAGCAGCTCACATTGTCCTCTGTTGTGTGTTATTGTCCTCTGATGTGTTGTTGTTTTTTTTCCGGATGCTCCACATCTTGAAGTGACTGCTACATGGTGTGGTTATGTATGAGTATGCGCTGTCAAAATGTGAACTCTTTTAAATCAGGCAGCTGAAGGTAACGTTGATGGATAGCTTATCACGGGTGCTCGGGAAAAGCACATTTGTGTTCAGGGTTATTTGGAGTTGCCCAATGGAGAAATACGTTCAGCAATAACTGAAAGAAAGATTGTGATTGGCTAGAACATTAACGCGTTTACTGAGCTAGTGGAGCGTGTCATTTGTCCAGCCCTGTCTGTTAACACCTTCAAACCTTTTTGACACATAGCAAAATATCCTCGTGTAATCTTAGTAAGTGCATTTGTTATAACGATGGCTAATTAGTTAAAGATTAATTCTGTTCCCAACAGTAAAAGCATTTTCTTTCGACTTTAAATTTTTTACACAAATGCAGTCTAGCTTCACAATACCTCTGCACTCCACAAAAAGCTATTAAAGTATACAGAAAAGTTTAATTTTAACTATAAGTACGTTTTTCTGGACCCAATAAACACTGTGTAACCGATTATGGAAATATTTATTTCCTCACCATCAGACATTGTTGTTTAATGAACAAACAACACAAAAAAAAGTCATGCTTATGTCACATACACTGATCAGGCATAACATTATGACCACCTGCCTATTATTGTGTTGGTTCCCCTTTTGCTGCCAAAACAGCCCTGACCCATCATGGACTGTGTATTCTGACACCTTTCTATCAGAACCAGCATTAACTTCTTCAGCAATATGAGCAACAGTAGCTCTTCTGTTGGCCAGCCTTCTCTCCCCACGTGCATCAATGAGCCTTGGCCTCCCATGACCCTGTCGCCGGTTCACCACTATTAGAGGTCTGCAGACTCTATTTCATTGTGAACATGTGACACTGCAGTTCCCTGTTCTCTTTTTTACAGTTTTTTTTTCAACAGTAGTTTGTTTTGTTTTGTTTTGTTTAGCTATTGACCACAGGGTAAATTCCAGGCTCTGTGTACATGAACAATACTTTGTTAGACATTTTCCACATGACACACCACCATGTCGGAAGTTTATGTGTGTATACACCGACCAGGCATAACATTATGACCACCTGATCCGTCCTGCACTGTGTATTCTGACACCTTTCTATTAGAACCAGCATTAACTTCTTCAGCAATTTGATCAACAGTAGCTTGTCTGTTGGATCGGATCACACGGGCCAGCCTCCACTACCCACGTGCATCATTGAGCCTTGGCCGCCCATGACCCTGTCGCTGGATCACCACTGTTCCTTCCTTAGACCACTTTTGATAGATACTGACCACTGCAGACCGGGAACACCCCACAAGAGCTGCAGTTTTGGAGATGTTTAGAAAGATTTAAACAATTTTAGATGTTACTAAAAGCCCAGTGTTGGTTGAAAGGATGCATTGTGGGTTAATCAGCTGATGGAAATCCTTTTCTTTAAATTCAGTCCTTATTTGTGTGGTGACATTTTCATCATGGCCAGTAATCCTTAATTGTCGTCAAATTCATTAATTCTCTCCAGAATTAGCTCTTTGTCTTTTCGTCTGGAGATGGTGTAGCTGGATCCAGCTTTTCATGCAATAGTACATCAAAACAGTGCCATGCTATAGATTAATGAGAGTTGTGCTGGTAATGTACACTTTTGGTATTTCTTCTTCTTCTTTCGGCTTTTCCCTTCAGGGGTGGCCACAGCGAATCATCTCTCTCCACCTATCCCTATCTTCTGCCTCCTGAACACTTACACCCACTAGCTTCATATCCTCATTTATTCCATCCATATACCTCCTCTTTGGCCTTCCTCTTCGCCTCCTGCCTGGCAGCTCCGTGTCCAACATTCTCCTACCAATATACTCACTCTCCCTCCTCTGAACATGTCCAAACCATCTTAATCTGGCCTCTCTAACTTTGTCCCCCAAACGTCCAACATGAGCTGTTGACTTTTGGTATTTATTACTGTTATATGGAATTTTGGAAGTAGCCCTGGAGATCTTGCTGGAACTCACTACACTATAAGCTGAATTTCTAGCTCATCTTACAGAAAATGTTTGTGCATATTTAGATATTTTTGTTGATTTCTGGAGATTCAGTATCAGACACACACTTCAGTATATGACACACTCTTCTCTATATACTCCTGCAGAATGCCATGGGCCGGTGCGATGGTCCAGTAAAATCGAATCTTCATTTCATGCTGCGCTGCAGAGCACATTTCAAATAAAACATCAGTTTTTTATTGTAACAAATCAAATATCCTAGCACGCTGAACTGATGAGGTGGGATGAGATGAGTGTGAATAGAGAGGCATGAATTCATGAAACGCTTTTCATTTAAGAAGTCGGTGCTGTGGGATGATGATCTGTTCCACTGGAAAAGCTCAGGTGGATGTAGCACTGCTTCTCTATGTCTTTAGAAAACAAGTGGTTATTGCTTGTGGGGTTTTTCAGAAGCAAGCAGCATGGCAGATCCTATGCATGTACAATACATCTTTGTAACTTTTCTGGCCACAAACCTCACAATCCATGTTGCTATTTGATTGTCTCTCTACATATCAGTGTATAAACTCTTCTGTGCAACCTTCCTCCGTCCATCCATCCATCCATCCATCCATCCATCTATTCAACATTCATCCATTCATCTATTAATACGCCATGCATCCGTCTATTAAAACTCCATCCATTCACCCATCCATCCATTCAACATCCATCCATCCATCCATCCATCCATCCATCTATTCAGAATTCACCCATTCATCCATTTATTCAACCCCCCTTCCTCGGTCCATCCATCCATCCATCCATCTATTCAACATTCATCTATTCATCTATTAAAACTCCATCCATCCATCCATCCATTCAGCATTCACCAATCCATCCATCTGTTCAGCATTCACCCATCCATCCATCCATCCATCCATCTATTCAACATTCATCTATTCATGTATTAAAACTCCATCCATCCATCCATCCATTCAGCATTCACCAATCCATCCATCTGTTCAGCATTCACCCATCCATCCATCCATCCATCCATCCATCCATCTATTCAGCATTCACCCATTCATCCATTTATTCAACCCTCCTTCCTCGATCCATCCATCTATTCAGCATCCATCCATCCATCCATCATGTAGGGGCAGTGGTGGCTCAAGTGGTTAAGGCTCTGGGTCGTTGACCGGAAGATCAGGGGTTCAAGCCCCAGCACTGCCAAGTTGCCACTGTTGGGCCCTTGAGCAAGGCCCTTAACCCTCTCTGCTCCAGGGGCGCTGTATCATGGCTGACCCTGCGCTCTGACCCCACCCTCCAAGGATGGGATATGCGAAGAAAGAATTTCACTGTGCTGTAATGTATATGTGTAATTCTGTAATGTATATTCTATCCATTCAACGTCCCTTCCTCCATCCATCCATTCAACATTCATCCATCCCCCCATTCTTCCATTCCTCCCTCCCTTAGCAGATGCTCTTTATCTTGGTCAGGGTCACTGTGACACCAGAACCTGAGCAGATGTGTGAGTTGGAAATATTTGCTCATTGTGATGTCAGTTCCTCATATTGCAGCATGTACACCTGCACTCATACACTGCTGCTATTCACTATTCGCGTGACTTTCAGTGTTGAGCCAGTCCATTTTCCTTAACTCAATAGTAGATATTACCACAGAGGATTTGGATGTCTCCGGTTTTTGTGTTGAGTGTTTAATGGGTTTGCTTAGCTGATTTTCTTTCTCTCTTTTTTTTTTTTTTAATCAAAAACCTCTCCATCTTCGCTGCACATTAACAACACTCAAGGCAATACCAGAAATATTGTGTGAATTAACCTGGACTGGTACATAATAAAATAACACATGTTCCTCATAAAAAAACAGAAAAGTATATGGGTGTTGCTGTTTTGCCCTATTTAAAATATCTGGGGCATTTTTGGGGCGTCATTTTTCCGACCCTGCCCCTCATGTAACATCATTACAGTCAGCCTACAGTTACTATACCTTATGTCTTCCTCCTTATGCTGGCCTCCTGTGGTAGCTATCAGTTTGGCGAGGATAAAAGCTCATGATAAGAAATGCAGTTTCAGGTGTAAAGGCAAGGCTGAAAGCTAGCGCACGGCTTTTCCTGAGTTTCTTTACTGTTTACTCATCCGCTGAAACGTTATTCTTCTGCGTTCAAGATAGTGGAGTTTTTAACACTTGTCTTATGTTTATTCAGGATCCGCGGTCTTTTCTTCTCTTCCTCTTCCTCCCCATAGGCAGGCAGAAGCTCTCATGCAGCAGTAATCAGTGAGGCGGAAGAAATCCCCATGCCCATGAATGGAAGATTAGGTCTATGCCATGCATAAACTCTGCTGAGTTGATAGCCATTTTCCCTCACTGCGTGCTCACTGAGTTTACTCTCTCTGCTTCAGGCTGAACGAGTCAGCTTTTTTCTTCACGCTTTTCACTCCTGATCACCTCAGTGCCCACAGGGTCAATATAACTGACGCATGTCTGCTCATGAAGATGGATTGGTGATCATTTCTTATATTTATGCAACACCTTTATGACCCTTCAGGATCTGTTAGCCTTTTCATGTCTCATTCTGTTTACGCCGTCCTTCATTAACAGCTCGGCTTCTTCACTATTGACACAGTCTATCGTTTTTAATCCGGTCGCTGGCGGCTCCCTAGAAAGAAATACGAATTTAATTCCAGTTTACATAATTACCACAAGGCACATCTATACGTGCGAGCGTAGTGGGAGAGCACAGACGGAGATAAATCAGCCGGTTGTCCTTTCAGGGAGGTCACTGTCCTCGTCTCCAGTCAGTGAAACCAAGGCTGCGAGCGAGCAGCACACTGATCACATTCTTCCTCCTACACCGAGCCCTCTGTCCCTCACAAACACACCATTATTTCTCAGCCACTCAATAGGGGGAGACATTGCCCTCTGCTGTAGAGCTGTGGAGCTGTGGGAAGGAAAAGCTTGGAAAAGCAGAAACTCTTCAGAATGCCTCGTATATTTATCCAGCAGCTCATTTTCTTCATCGCTTTACCTTATTAGACTTGATTGTGATGCTAAATATTACTTAAAATATTCTCATTTTCATCCATTGTGATAAACAATAGGGTTAATACTTTTTCGCCTTTTTCGACAAATTGGAATACAAATTGTTGTTTCATATTCTGATGATATAATTGGAATTTGCATGATTACATCTTTACAAAACAAACGCACATACATTAACTTGCCCCGTTCCGATTTTCGGCGCATAATGGAGCTTTATCCTACGTGACTTTCCTGCACGCTGTGACCCCTGTGGGGCTTTAACTTTGAAATCATTCTGTGGCTGAATCTCATCAGTTTATAGTGGGATGCATGTAGGGCACTATTTGGCTCTTCAACAGCAGTATATATATCTTATACACTATCCAGTGAGTATCCAGTGTGTAGTCAGTTTAAAGCCCAACTGTGTGCTGAGTACAGTATCCCTATTAAACCTGTAACGTTGAGCTGAATAGAAGCAAGAAAACATGAGCATTAAGATATAAATATAAATCTGAACTTTTTTTTTCTATAATCAAATTGTGAATATCTCTAATTTAAATACAACCAATAAAGTTGAGACATGAAATCATTGTTGCATAAATATTTGCAAACTTTTCAAACACTTCGAACATTCCTACTTTGTGTCATTGACCTGTTTTTGTTGTACGATGGCATATATTTATTTTTTGTCAGCCTCTTCCCACTTGCCCTTTCAGATCCGTCCCCAGCCCACATGGAGAAAAGCTGTTTGTCATACGCGGAACACAGGCCGCGCTGATTT